>NW_007250796.1:249810-278060 GCF_000164805.1 Carlito syrichta | reverse complement strand
TGTGTGTGTGTGTGTGTGTGTGTGTGTGTGTGTGTGTGTATGTGTGTGTGTGTGTTTGATTATTTAGATATTTTTGAAGGGGATTGTTTCCCATGGACATTCAAAATTGGCCACACAAAATTCTGGCATGACACCAAAGATCTGGAGATCATACAACATTTATTTAGCTAGCATGTGGGTAGGGCATCACATACAAACAATTTTTTTGTATGTGTGGATTCTGAAGGGTGTTTGGAGGACATATAAAAATAATTTAAATTTATCTAATTGCAGAGTCAAATGGAGTACTGTTTGGAATAAAAATTTGAATTTCATTGACTTATGACATCCTTCCTAATGCATGGCCTTCTGCAAAATCTCACGTACTGCCAACTCAAGAATTTCTTCACATTCATGGGGTTATTCAGTATGGATTTGTGAGCAAGTCTTCAGATGCTGCATTTCTAACTACTAGTAGGGTCTCCACTAAAGTGTCCCAACAAGCACCCCAAAAGGTCACATTAAGCCCTTATGGTATCCAGCTGTGATGTATAAAAATTGGATGAAGAGTGGAGGAGGGGAAGATGGAGCTCCCTATTTCGTGTTATACCAGGTTAGAGAATTCACAGAGGAGTGTCGAAGTCTCTTGCTGATTTCCATCCTGCATGCCTGAGACCCACAGTTGCAGTGCACCTTTAATAAAAGGGTGGTTTCCACTTCTGGTTAGACCCAATTTCTCTTTAACCCAAGAAGAATCATGAACCTGAACCATGTGACTAGAGCAGGTTTTGCATGACAAGCATGGCACTGTATTCAGAGTCACTCTTTTCCTCTCATGGCTAACCCTAACCTGAACCCAAATCCGAACATGAACCCAAACCCTAACCCTAACCCTAACCCTAACCCTAACCCTAACCTTAACCCTAACCCTAACCCTAACTCTAACCCTAACCCTAACCCTGAGCCATGGCTCTGGCTTTATAGCAGAGTCTGACTTTTCTTTCTCAGCTTCCTTTCTTGGTAAATTATGTCCAAAAAGACTTCTCAGCTTCCTAAAATTGGTATTGGAGTGGCCTGAAACATTCCCAGGTAGGTGCTGAGACATGTCTGGACTCAAGATACAGACACGGTTTAGATTCATTCTGATGCTTGGAGGATGAAGCTGAAACCAAGAACCCAGGATAAATGTTATGTGCTCAATTTGATAGAGAAGTGACTTGAATAGAAATAAAGATGCAGACCAAATGCAGTGGTCCATGCCTGTAATCCCAGCACTTTGGGAAGCCAAAGCAGGAGGAACAATTGAGCCCAGGAATTAGAGACCAACCTGGGCAACATAGTGAGAACTTGTCTCTACAAATAATTTTTAAAAACTAGCCAGGCATGGTGGTGTACACCTACAGTCTCAGATATTCAGGAAGCTGAGGTAGGCATATCGCCTGAGCCCAGGAAGTCAAGGCTGCAGTGAGTTGTGATTGTGCCACTGTCTCACTCTGACAAAGCGAGACCAGACTAAAAAAAAAATTAAAGTGCAAAGATAACTGCCAGAAATGGAGAGGGGAGACCAGTGACCAGCTAAGAGGTTAATATAACATACACAAGAGAAAATGCATTTCAAACCACCATCACAATCATATTAGTGATGCTTAATGTTTAAAACTCATTTCACCAGTTCAGTTTTAAAAATTCGTTCTTCAAAATATGAATCAAAAGAGAGCTAGAGTCACATGGATGTTAGCATCTAAATTTACATGTGAGGAAACTGAACATCTGGGACCTGTCCATGTGCAAACATCTGGAGAGACGTAAGGCCAAGTTAGAATCTAAGTAACGGTAATATGTGCACCAGCAGGACCATTCTGATTATGAAAAGTGAAGATGATTTTTGTTTTGGATATTTTAGCTTCAGTTTTTGTTAAGGATTCCAAGAGAAAATACAAGACTGAAGCTTAGGAACAAGGTCAGGTTTACCATTTTACAGTGGAATCATTTATTTGAGATAATCCTCTGGTGTGAATCATCAGTGACTTCCTTAGTGATTATACTCTTTAGTGACTAAAGAAGATAACTATTATCATTTTATTTTTTCAGAGGTGAGGTCTTGCTATGTTGCTCAAACTCCTGGCCTCAAGCAAGCCTCTCACTTCAGGCTCCCAAGTAACCGGGATTACAGGTATGAGCCATCATGCCCATCTCAGGAATGAAATGTCAGTATTACTGACATTTAAAGCCTTAATGTTGTCAGCAGGAAGGCATGGAAGACAGCCATACAGGCAGAAACAGTGTTTATACCCCTTTTCCCACATTGATATTGCACTGTTCGTAATTTCGCCTGTTCATGTCTCACAAAGTACATCAAGACTCGTCAAGAGCAAGGACTGTATCTTTGTCTTTTTAATATGCCACAGTGCCTAGCATGGATTGTTTACAGAGGACTTCAAAGTAAGTGGGGGAGTAAACATGAGATACTTTCGTAGTCCCCAGTAATTGTCTCTAGATCCAACTATCCGTAACATGTAAAATAATGCAAATAAATATAAACTCTGTGTGATTCATTGCTCTTCCATGCTGCAAAAAAAAAACACCTCAGCTTTTTAGTGAAAAAAAAAAAGAACCAGAAGGGAAACAATGATGCTATCCTGCAGCAAAAATGTGGAAATACAAAGATAACTTGAAGGCAGATTATTAAACTCTTTTAGCAAAGAAGGTGGATAAACAATTCCGGGTCCCTCAGACTGCTATCAGTGTGTGTTCAGCTTCAGGCTGCACTTGTTGGCATGTCTACTGACCTTTGAAATTACATTCAACACCTAAATAATTCCTGGCACAGATGTCTTGATTGAGCTCTATTATCAGGGCTGCCAGGTTATCAGCTTGAGTAGCTCCATTTATCTTCAGCCTTTGAGACTCATTTATCATGGAACTAGGAAGTCACTTCAATAATCATGGAAGTGGTCATCTCAACAACAAAAGTCAAAGTTAGGACTGGGGCTGGGCAGGGGTCAGCAAGGGGGAGAGAGTTCTAAAGGGGTCAGACCCTCTACAAAATCTCTTTGCGATAGATCTATTGACTCTTACTTTGGGTTGGAAGATTCCCTAAATGACATCCAAATCAAATCTGCTTAGAGCCCAAATACTTCCAACGATGAGGAACTCACTCACCTGAATCAAGGGTTTTGATCCTCAAACCCAGCCTTTTTGCCACCCTGCACTCTGCATTCACCCATTATAATGGAACAGGACTTCGTGGATTCTGGCCAGGAATGAAGGGCATACAAGGGTGTCTTTTGGGATGGGATGGCAACAGCCTAATTTTGTATTCATCACTGCTGATGCAGAAAGGATGTGGCAGGTGTTCTGGGGAAGGAAAGCAAAGTGTGTCTCCGCTCAGAGACTGGAACAGCAAAACGCAAGATGTGAGTAATTAATCTCTGCTGAACTTGAAAAAGGAGGTGAGTTTGAGGCAAAATACCCGGCAGTCAGTTCAGTTCACTTATTTCCCCTGAATAAAGGACTTGTTTTCTCGGTCTATTACCACAGACCTTTCTTTCCCAATGCTCTTTGTTTCACTGCCCCACAGTACGATTCACCAGACGTAAAGAACTCCTCTGAGCCCCCAGAAGGATGAGATTTCCTCATCCTTCTATCAACCTCTGCCATTCCAACTTAAAAAGCGGAAAATTGCTTTAAGGGCATTTTAAGTTTCAGAAAAAGAAGCTTTATGTGAAGTTTTCCTGTATGAGTCCTATGTCCAGTGTTTTATTAATGGAGATGGTGTTTTCCTTGGATTTTCACATAGCAGCTGGGTTTTGGACTTAGGAAACTCAGGATTTTTTTTTTTTTTTTTGCTATCTGTGTGATCATGAGATAATTGGTAGTTAGTTACTGATATTTTTTTGCAAGACAAGGTAATTATCAACGGCTTGAATGACTATTAAAGTACATTGATGAAGACCAAGTCTTTATGTTAGTACTGCCCAGTATAAGTACAATGCCAGGCATGTAACTTCAAATTTTCTAGCAACAACACAAAAACCTGATGAAATTAATTTCAATATTCTATTTTATTCAATTGAATATATCCAAAATGTCATTTCAATGTGCAATCAATATAAAATTTTTAATGAGATATTTTATTGCTTGTTCACGCTAAGTTTACAAAGCTCATTTGCATTTTATACTTATTCTACAAGCCAATTCCGACTAGCCACGCTTCAATTGCTCAGAAGGCATGGTACTGGATAGCACAGCTCCATATATTACTAATTGTGCTTTTTAAAAATATACATCAGGACCTTAAAAAGAGATGAAAAGTTGTTAATGTCACATAGATGTTTAAAAAATTAAGAGGAAAGGAAAGTTTCCCTCCACCCTCGAGATGATGAATTTGATTATGGTAGAACGATTTGTGAGTTCACTTGAGAGGGACAGTATATTAAGCCAAAGAAGTTCTTAAATCCTTATGCTATGGGCTCAGGATTCTTGTTGCAGTGGAATTTTAAGAAACAGAAAGGCAGAGGAGAGAAAAAAATAACCTCAAAATCTTAGAAGATAGTAAAACCTGGAGGTGAAATAAGCAGGCAACAATGACAGGCTGGGGGACACTGGAAAGCTTGCCAGCATCCCAGTGTTTACTAGAGTCTGTGAGACTTTGCACAGAGGCCCAGACAACAAGCATCCCTGAAGATTCAGAAATCTTGGGCTGAACATAAACTTATTCCTCAGGAAAGGAGGAGGAGGAAGTGGATAGCTTAGAGTCTTACTTTTGGAGGTAACTGCCAGGGTAAATGCCCTTCCTTGCTCAGTCATCAGGGGCAGATTCCTGAAGCCTTTGTCTGCACCTGGAGATCTTCTTCCAGCCTCTCACCCTCTGAGTCTTTAGGATACACATTTATAGCGACTTCTCTGGGTGTGAGTGAAAAATATCTGCCAAGAACGTGGACTTGTGACAGGTTATCCACATAAAAATATTATCAGGTTCCAGTAGCAAAGTCCACTTATTTCTGAGAAAATTGAACCAACCAGCCAACATGCAAACAACAGTAGGTAGTATTAAATAGAAATTAAAAAGTAATAAGAAGTTCTTTTTCTATTCACAGTATCAAAAACATGGAAATACCATGCTGCCCATCGAAGCTGGACTGGATAAAAAAAAATGTGGTACATATACACAATGGAATAGTATGCAGCCATAAAGAAGGACAAACATACAGACTTTACAGCAACTTGGATGGATTTAGAGTTGATCATACTCAGTGATCTGTCACAGAAGCAAATAACAGAGTTCCATATGTTCTCAGTCACAGGCAGACTTTGGACAATTGCAATATTACAAGAAAAGGATTGGCAGTAGTGGGAAACTGTCAGGTGAGGGGGATGGGATTGGCACTTGAGGGAAACTGCTAGGGGAGGAAGGGGCACACCTCATCAACAAGGGCACCTGCATAATCAACATTTGTATACCCAACCCTGAGTTGTACCCCTATCTTTATAATAAAAAAATAAGAAACAACAAACAAACAAAAAATAAAGAGCTCTTTTTAGTATAGTCCCGATCTCACCGACCTGAAGTTTAACAGCGTCGTTGGAGTCATGGATACAGAAGCAGAACCTTGTTTCTTTAGGGACTCCTGAGCTTCCTCTTTCCCTGATGTGTTCTTAGTTCTTTGTGCACCTGAAACGGTGGAGCCCCAACAGATTAAGGAGAGTTTAACTTAGAATTGTTTTGTAATAATGCACCATGACTTGACGGTGCTGCTTGTGTTTTCTAGTATTTTGCTTCCTTTTGCCTTCCTCTTCTCTAACTGGAAAGGAAGGTTGTGTGTGGGTCTTGGGGGTGGGCAGCGGGGGCAGGAGCAAGGCAGGGCAGTGATTCTTAATTGCGGGTGATTTTGCCCCCCTCCCTCTGCAGATACTTTGCAGTGTCCAGAGACATCTGTGCTTGTCACAAATCAAGTAGGGGTACTACTGATACTTCTTGGAGAAAGTGATATTGAAAGAAACCTTAAAGGATGAGGAAGATCTAACCATCCAGAGAGGAATAGGGAGGGAAGGTTTTCCAAGCAGACAGGCACCAAGAACACAGCAGGTGTATGTATATAGGTGGCAACAAGTTGCTGGAGAAGTATAAAATATGAAGCAAGGAAGATAAATTAGCATGCATAATCATTTAATCCCTAACTCAGCCCTCTCCAAATTCTTTTAAACCTGTTTAATTCCATCCCAATTGTGTCTCTCATGTTTCCTATTTGCCTAATCTTGTGCTACATCCTGGGGCAACACAGCACACATATGAAACGTGATTTCTGCTTTGGGATACCCTGAGCCCAGAGAGTGATTTGACGGGAGCAGCCCAGAACTCTGGTCAGACCCCAGACTGCCCTCTCCACCAGTCAGTGGGCCATGCCGACCAGGGTCCGAATTGAACACCAGCTGAAGAGTTTTGTCTTTGCAGTCCATGACTTGGAACACTCTTCCCCCAGAGTTGTACTTGCTAAGTCCTTCTCAACCCGATGTCACCTCCTCAGCAAAACATTTCCTAAACAACCTATGTAATTTGCCCACATCCCACCCTCTGTTTACTGCACTTTGCATCTCATTTTCTTTACAGGTTTCATCACTATCTGAGATTACCTTTGTTCATTTGCTGGCCCATTTATTGCCTGATCCCCAACTAGAGTTTGTAGTTCAGGAGAACAGGGGTCTGGGCTGTCTAGTTGTGTGTCGTGTCGTCAGTGTGGACTGCTGTACCTTACACCTGCTGACGTGCAATATAAACATTAAAAAAGAGAAAGCATTTGCCTAGGAAATAATTAATAATAACAGAGTAAAATGTGCTAATCATAAACACATTTTCTGGCACAAGTGAGTGCCAGTGTGGCCACCAGATCATAAGATCATAAATGGAAGGAAGCGTATTCTGGAAAGATTCCTAACAGGAGAAACCTAATAAATACAGAGTATGTGGCAATTCTTTATCACTTCTCACCATGGAATCACTCCCTTTTCTAGAACTGGAAGAAGACAAGAAAATGAGACATTGATGAGAAATGTGAGCTCAAATTGTTTGCTGGTAGCTTTTCCCAAACAGGGCAGAACAAGGTAGGACAACTGGCTTTCCATTTAGATTGCTGCTCTCTACCTTTACTCCTGATGCATGCCTGAAGTTGTAGGGTCTCCCTGTCAGCTAGGTTGTCAGCTGGATGATGGCACACTCTCAGGCAAACAAAGGAAAAGTGTCTGATAGGATATGGAAGGTGGCCAAGCTCAGGACAGATCGTGGGAGGAGATGCCATCTGTGCAAACTGCTGACTGACTTGCTCTCAGAAGAAGTAGAGAGTGTTGTGATAAAAAGAACCATCAACGGCCAGATGGAGTGGAAGATTTCATGTGTAGAGATTTGTAGGAGACCCAGCCAAGAAGAACTTTCTCAAACAATGTCTTCCCAACACAGGGATGTCCAAAGGTCATTTCAAAGATGGTGTGGTATCCAAAACATACTGATTCCCCCACCTCCCCAATGCATTCAAATCTTCCCCTTCTCAGTCTTCCACATTTCCATAGGTGGCATCAGCATCCATAGTTGCCTAGGATAAGACCTGGGAGGGCTCTTTGACATCCCTTCTTCCCATCGTGGTCATTTCACTTTTCAACTAGAACTATAATCAGCCTGCACTTCTCCATTGCCAACACCATAGCTGTTGTCCAGCTAAACATCACCTCAAAACTGGATGGTAACAGCCTATTGGATGTTTGGCTTCTGTTCATATTCCCTGTGTTCTTTATACAGAAGCTGGATGACCTCGGAAAGAAATAAATCCTAGCCCACTCTACCTACCTTTCTTTCCCCTGTGGATTCTGGTTGCACTTGGGTAAAGCAAACAAACAAATGAACAAACTACCTGCCTGATTTAGTTTCCTCCTACCTAAGTCTGCAACCTCACCACACAGCCTCTTGCTCATGAGTACCTATTATCTATGAGCTTTGCCATCTGCTAATCCCTGAGGCTGGCATGCCCTTCCCACTACTTTTTGCATGACTTACCCTTTTTTATTCTTTGAGCCTGTACTTAAATGTGGTTTACTCCGTGGAAGTCTGCTTGGACTTTTCTTCTATTGGCAATAACCTCTGTCCCTGATTACTCTCTATGGCATCACCCTACTCTTTATATCAAAACTGTTGTGTAAAAGGCTGAGGTGAGACAAATGACAATGCTTGGCACAGGCAGAAGGATCAGTAGGCTTACCGGTTTTTTGTTCTCTTAGCCATGGTGGAGAACCCTCTACTTATTATTTTATTTTTATGGAGTGCTCCAAAGCTATGCTTTCTCTTTATGAAAATGAATTTTTAGTGTGGGATGTACCCTTTGGTATCCTGAGCTGAGGTGTTCTTTAGGGGGCAGCGGAAAACTCCAGCTGCCCAGGGGTTCCTTGCCCTTAGGACTTTTCAGAGAAGTTGGGGACAGTCTCTCCCACTGAGGAGGGAGACCTCTACCTTGGCTAATTCATTGGCAGGATATCAGAAGTGAGCCTCTGAGGTTATCTGTTGAAAAAAAGTTCTTATCTTTTATAATACTTATCTTGTTTATTTATATGTGTAGCTGGTTGTTATCAATCTATCCTACTCTAGAATTTGAACTCCATTAGAATAGTAACCTTGACCATTTTGTTCATTTCTATATACTATACTTAACTCACTTCCTGAAATCGAATAGACCCTCAAGGAATATTTGTTAAATAAATTTAACTGAGTGATGTTTGAAGTGCCATCATAAGGATGCCTTGCAAATAGGGGTCATAATAGTGGGATTTTGAATCAATGTACTTGCATTCCTGACCATTCTTTGTTTTGCATAGGTGTCCGCTCAGGTCAATCAATTGCATCCCCTGGTTTAGAATTAGGGAGACCACTGCTCTACTTTGAGACTGAAAGTCCATGACAAGTCAATCACCCTGAAGTCCAAGATTAGGTGAAAAAGAAGATTATTTTCTAAATTTAAAATTTTAAGTGCAAAGCTTTCAGGCATTAGTGATGGTTTTTATTCTAGAAATAACAGAGTGAGACACAAGATATGACATCAGAGAAGATTCCCCATAACTGAAAAGGGAACTAAACCTTCCAGCAGGGACTAAGTTATTACAACGTCTGATCCCTGAGAAGGAAGTCGGCACCTCATTCCCCTAGGTTTTAGCCTGGGCTGTTTTTAGGGATAAGATTATAAAATCTTTGATTGAAAACCCAAAAAGATGAAAGGTAATAAGATTCTTCAATGTGGGGCTTTTTTCCTGTCATACACTGCATGGTATGGGGGCAGTCACACATTCATTTAAAAAGGGCGGCATCCAGGTAGATGAACCACACATGGTCTTCCCGATGCCCCCAGCCAGTGGTGGCCTACAGGGATCAGCACAGTAGGTGCTTCTCTGTGTGTTTGTGGATGGATCAGGATATGCCAGGAGGTGAACTGGAGACAGCCTGGGTTTGGGCTAGGGTTGCTGCAGCAGTATCAGCCTGTTGTCTAGAGAAAACGGCAAATCAGGAACACATTTGCCATCAGCAGGAGTCAAGCTAACCCCACAGAAACTGAGCTGAGGCAGCCATGTCTCTTCAGACACCAATGCACTGAATGTCTAAACAAGGCAGGCAGGGCAGAACCAAAGGCGGTGTTTGGGCAAGAAACTCTTTCTCAACAGCCATGGAGCTGCTCTGTCTTTGCTTCTCCTCAGAGTATCATGAGAAGGTAGATAAAAAGTGACTTCTTGAGACAGTAGTGAAAGTCTGGTTTATTTAATCCTTGTCTTGTACTGAGTGGGCAATTCGCTTGATGCTGCAGTTCTATGGAAAAGATTCAGAGACAAGTACATTTGGTCAACAGCTGCAGCTTCCTGAATAGCCAGATGAACTGTTTGCCTAATCTCTGTTTTATTTGTGTTTATATTTGGGTAGAGAATACATAGAGCCAGAATGGATGTCTCCAATGGGTTGCTGGGTTCGTGCACACACTACAGATGCATGCAGAGGTCTTAGAACAGAAAGACTCACAGACTCAACCACACTCTTCATTAAATCAATTGAAACACACAGAGGGAAGCAAGGGGGAAACAACTGGGTAAGTTGATACTTTGAAGTGACTTTGGAGAGGCTACAAGTGAGATAGAGGAACCACAATACCTGAATCCTGGGATTTGTGATGCCTATATGTCCTGCCTTTCTTTTTCTTTTTTTTTTTTTTGAGTTGGAGTCTCACTCTGTCGCCCAGACTGGAGTGCAGTGGCCACTCCCAGCCACCGCAGCCTCACCTGCTGGGCTCCGGCGATCCTTCCGCCTCAGCCTTCCAAGTAGCCAGAATTACAGGCAGGTGCTACCACGCCTGGCTGATTTTTTTGATTTATCGTAGAGATGAGGTCTCGCTCCCCAGGCGGGTCTCGAACCTGCTGACTCAGGCAATTCACTCACCTCAGCCTCCCAAAGGCGCGGGATTACAGGCTGAGCTACCCAGCCTGGCTGTCCTGCCTTTCTATATAGACATGGCATCCCCTGCTGATGATGTGGTTAGAGATACCAGAGTTGAAATTCAGGCAAGTGGCCCACAGATGGAAGTCTCTGTGGACCAATAACACACTGGTTCTATGGAAAAGACTCAGGGACAAGCATACCTGGTCAACAACTTTGACTTCCCAAATAGCCGAAAGAACAGTTGCCTAAATTCTGTTTTATTTGTATTTGCATAGAGAACACATGGAGCCAGGATGGATGTCTCCAGTAGGCTGCTGGGTTAAGGCTTCAGATCTGTTACATGTTCATATATATTTAGTGTCTCAGCATCTCATAAGTCTCCTGAATATACAGTATGCAACACATATTTAATATCTAGGTGCCTGATGACTCTCAGGTGTCCTTAGTTCCTACCATCCCTTCCTATCTATGTTTCACACCCACATGTACAACAAACTAACTAACCTTTTATCTATATTGACTATAACTCAAAATATTTCTATTTTCAAAAACGAGTGAATCTTACCGAAACTCATCTGCAACCATAGAGATAAATATTCCCCAAAAGCAAATGCTCATCATGACTTGGTAGTTTATTTACTTAGAAGATAGATCTTTCTATTTTTATTTTATTGAGTTAGAGTCCCACTCTGTTGCCCAGGTTGGAATGCAGTTGCATGCTCACGGACACTGCAGCCTCGAACTGTTTGGCTTAGGCAATCCTTCCACCTCAGCCTTCCAAGTAGCTGCAATTATAGGCATGTGCCACCATGCCTGGCTAATTTTTTGATTTATTGTAGAGATGATGTCTCGCCAAGTTGCCCAGTCCGGTCTCAAACCCGTGGGCTCAGGCAATCCTTTAAGATAGATCATTTTAAGACTAGGGAAAAAAATGCAATGTATTTGATTGACAAGCTTAAGATACCCTTTTTCTTTTTTTCCTGCTATCGTTGAGAATAAGAAGTCAAAAGCAGGAAGAGCATACATGTAGACAAAGGAAACTGCATAATTTTCTGCTTCTGGGTTGTAGTTCATAAGACATCAACAGATCACTTTGCAGAGCAGAATGCTGTTAAGTAAATTGATGAGTGTTCTCTACACCCTTCTTTTCTGCGTCCCTTTCTTTCTCTGGGGTCCCTCACGTCTCCTCACTTGGGCGTTCGTTTTCTCTCAGTCTATTGCATCTCCCTCTTTCAAATCTTGCTTCCTTTTCCCAATGTGGTGGGGACTGTCAATTCCAGCTCTAGACACATCAGCTGTTCTAGCTTTGCCTATGGAAGGAAACGCGCTCTCTCCTGCAGCTGGAAGGTGGACCGAGACAGATTTCACACACAGGCGGCTACACATCCTCCCCGCCCCCACCTCCTCTAGCTACTTATTTATCCAGTTTCCTCTTCCCAGAAAAAGGAAATGAAAGCATCTTAAGGGAAAAGGTGAGGAGTCCCTGAGCTGTTTTCTGCTACTGTCTTGGAGGTAAAGGGCCAGGATCTGCTGAGTCTTCCTGTTCTGAAAAGGATTCCTACTCAAGCTGGACTCCTGCAAGGTGACTGGGGTACCTACTGTGAGAAGTGGCACCAAAAAAAGGGAGAACAAGAGCCTTGAGGCTTCTGGGTCAAGCATTATGTACACACTTGAGCTGAAGGTCAGTCTGAAGCATGTGTGAATGGGAGCATGATCTTATCAAACTGCAGGTAACATCTCTTCTCCTCTTCAGACACTTCAGTGACTCCCTAAGTGCTGGAGGCCAGACCCCTTATGAAAACACAGTCACTCTCTAGTCTGATCTCACCCTGACTGACTTCTATTTTCCCTGGCACGGTCCTCTTCACAGCCTCACAGGACTACAGACCCTTTCGCAAATAACCAGAACAAGCTGAGACCCTTGAGATGCTGGTCATGCTGTTCTCTCTGACTAGGATGCCATCTCCATCACCCCCACCTCTTTCTGCCTGGTTAATTCTCTGCTGCTAACTGCTGCTTACTAAAGCCAGTATCATGACTCTTAGAATAGTTTGTATAATAGTACATTGGAAAGTACTGTTTAATGCAAATGTATCGGAAGGAGAAAAAACTGTATCTTAACTCATCTCCAAATCTCCAGAACTACATTCAGTTCCCTGAACACAGTAATTAAATTAACTAATTCAATGGATTCCTTAATTCGTACAGAACTGTTGCTGCTAGAGGTCCCATCCTATGACCTTGGCTCTCACATACCAAGACACACTCCTTGCTGATGAATACTGATTTACTAGGCTTGAACCGCTGACCCATTTTGCTTCCCTGAGTGGAAAGGAAAAAGGCTCAACTTCTGACAGTTCCTTGGCTGGTGATGTAGTAAGAGAACATTATGTCAAAGTCCAAGAAATTGAATTACACTCAACCGTGGTGGGCAACATGCGCAATTAAGGATGCTTATAATTAGCATTTGTGAACACAATTTAAGATTAAATGGTTATTAAGAGGAGTCCATGTGATTCAAGGGCATCACTAGGTTTTCTTTTTTCTGGCTAATACTCTTTTTTTCATGCTGGAAATCAATTAAGCTTGAGAAGCAAAGTGGGAGAATTATACATTTTCACAACGTGTTTCCTTTAGTGAAGCCAAAGCAAGGATGGAAGAAAAAAGACAAAGCTCATCTGATTCATATGGTTGTCATTGGTCAAGAGAGAAATATTTACTTGTAATCATGTGAACTTTTTTTTAAAGCTTCAGGGTAGGGAAAAAATATTGCCTCAATACAATGACAAATGGCATTTTCAAAATATAAAATAGAAAATGTTCATTGGCAACTTGTTCTGTGAAACTCAAAATCTAGAAAAAGGATTTCTTCTGTCTTGAAAAACTTTGATGATAAAGAACTTCAAAGTACAGTGTGGAAGGATAATATTAACCGGGGGGGGGGGCGATTTTGCAATTTGGCTATCCCTAGGAAGACTGCTATTTAAAACAGAGTGCATCCTCCAGCCCTCCCTGACAGTCACCCATTAGCTCTGCACCCCTGCCAGTAAGTTGAATCAGATGTTAAATAGAAAATGCTTCTAGAAGAGTCTGTTTTTATAATTAGCATCTTAGTGTGAGTTTCCAAAATTGAAGCCCAACTGGAATGGTTAATAATTGAGGAGGATTTGATGAGGACCAATGCATGGGTTATAATTATCTATCTATCATCTATCTGTTTATCTATCTATCTATCTATCTATCTATCTATCTATCTATCTATCTATCTATCATATGTATTCTTCCAGGGAGTAGGTGATCCTGTGTGTGTGTTTGTGTATATTTTGGGTTTCATGCTGGTTTAGCCCTTTCTTTTAAAAAAGTGCTGTTTTACAAGAGAAAATACAGCAAATTGTTTAAAAGCATAAACTTTGCAATCTGTCAGACTGATGTTTGCATGTTGGCTCTGTCTTTTATTAGCTAAGAGATGGACATTCCTCAATAAGATCGTATTTTTAGAGTGCCTGCTATAAAACATGCCCTCAATAAATGCTTGTTGTTATTATTGCAAAAAATGTCTTAATCTCTCTGGCATTCTTCAAAGGCCAGGCTTCCAGCACAGGGCCTGGATGATCAATATTTCTGCCATTTAAGCTACGACCTCTCAAACTGGACACAATGCCAGAGTGATGACTGGCCTCCAGCTCCAGTCCTTTGCTGTCTGGTGACCTTTTGTGCCCTCCTGGACTGCCACATCAGAGGACTGTCATTCAAGTATTGAATCTCTATGACTTGTGAGCTACTCTGAGAGCAATCTCTACAAAATATTCTGAGTGCATGTTCTGAGAGAATCAAGAAACATTTCCAGGAGCAGGTAGCCTTTGAAAAGAAACTTTGGTCTTTGCAATAACTTAGATTGCCTTTTGCATGATTGCTTAAGCAATAAGTATCCATTAAAAATAATTAGAACATGCAAAAAATTTTTAAAAAGACATAAAGAGCAGAAGAGAAACTCGGCTGGACCCCAGCAGCATCTCACCTTGCGATCAGGTCACAGACTTGTCCCTTTCAGGGACTGGAAGAAGCCAGACCCTGGAAGAACGAGTGACAGTGAGCAAGGCACTCATAGCTGGGAAAGGATCGCCCTCAGTGCTGTGGTGCATCTTGAGAACGCCCTGACACTTCCACTTCTGGGCAATGTGCATGCAGCTTCTGTACCAGGGAGGCACTGCCAGATGTGAAACATGTCTCCAGTCACTGCTCTCTTGCCATCTCTTTGGGGACTAGGACAGTGAAAAGCCCTTGCAAGCAGAGATTTTTGTCTTATGCAGGCAGAAACCTGTGCTCTGCTCCTGGATTACAAGCAGAATCATGATTTAGGCGAGGGAACCCTCTAGCTACGTTTGTGCGGCTGTGCTCAGTGCCCAGAGGGATGGCTGAGAAACAGCACTCTCTGGGAAATTCTTGGCTCATAAACCAGGAGGAGCACTGAATTTGAAAGAGAGACTCCACCTACAATTCTAGCAAGGTGCAAACAGAGAGGCCCAATTCAGAAATAATTTGAGGTGATGGGAAGGAGGCAGAGATGGGGGGGGATTTCTGCTCCGATGACCGGGAAAAGGTAGAGGCTTTATTTTCTGAAAGTCCATGGCTGCAGACAGGTTCTTGCCTGGAGTCAGCTGGAAATGTTTAGGACACAGACATTTCTGTGCTACCTTCAGGTCAGCCCATTCGTTTGCCATGTGGACTATAACCAAAAGAAAGAAATTAAACCAAATCAGGAAATATTTCCAGGAGCAGGAAGCCCTTGAAAAGAAACTTTGATCTTTGTAATAACTCAGATTGCTTTTTGCATGATTGCTTAAGCAATAAGCATCCATTAAAAATAATTAGAACATACAAAAAAAAAAAAAACATAAAGAGCAGAGGGAAGCTCAGCTGGGCCCCAGCAGCTTCTCACCTTGCGATCAGGTCACAGACTTGTTCATCTCAGAGAGTGGAAGAAGACAGACCCCGGAAGACCAAGAAAGAGTAAAAAAACTGGGGAAGGATTGCCTTCTGTGCTGCTAGGCATCCTAGAACACCCTGACACTTCCACTTCTGGGCAATGTGCATGCAGCTTCTGCAACCAGGGAGGCACTGCCAGCTGTGAAATGCTTTTCCACTTGCTGCTCTCTCGCCATCTTTTTGGGGACTAGGACAGTGAAAAGCCCTTGCAAGCAGAGATTTTTTTCTTAGGCAGGCATAAACCTGTGCTCTGCTGGATTAAAAGCAGAATCATGATTTAGATTAGGGAACTCTGTAGTTACCTGTGTGGGGTTGTGCTCAGTGTCCAGAGGGATGGCTGAAAAACAGCACTCTCTGGGAAAATTTTTGGTTCATAAACCAGGAGGAACACTGAATTTGAGAGACTCCAGCTACAATGCCAGCAAGGTTCAACCACAGAACCCTGACTCAAATGATTTGAGGTGACGAGAAGGAGGCAGAGACTGGGGGATTTCTGCTCCCATGACAAGGAAAAGGTAGAGGCTTTATTTTCTGAAAGCCCATGGCTGCAAACGGGTTCTTGCCTGGAGTCAGTTGGAAATGTTTAGGACAGAGACATTTCTGTGTACCTTCAGGTTAGTCCATTCATTTGCCATGTGGACCATAACCAAAAGAAAGAAATTAAACCAAATCAGGAAATATTTCCAGGAGCAGGTAGCCTTTTGAAAGAAACTCTGGTCTCTGTAATCGCTTGGATTCTTTTTTGCCTGATTGTTTAAGCAATAAGCATCCATTAAAAATAATTGGAACATACAAAAAAAAAAAAAAAAACCATAAAGAGCAGAAGAGAAGTTCGGGTGGACCCCAGCAGTACCTCACCTTGCGATCAGGTCACAGACTTGTTCCTCTCAGGGACTGGAAGAAGACAGACCCCGGAAGACTGAGCAACAGTAAACAGGATGGGAAAAGGATCGCCCTCGGTGCTACTGGGCATCGTGAAAACGCCCTGACACTTCCACTTCTGGGCAATGTGAATGCAGCTTCTGCACCAGGGAGACATTGTCAGCTGTGAAATGCTTCTCTAGTCACTGCTCTCTCGCCATTTCTTTGGGGACTAGAACAGTGAAAAGTCCTTGCAAGCAGAGATTTTTGTCTTAGGCAGGCAGAAACCTGTGCTCTGCTCCTGGATCACAAGCGGAATCATGATTTAGATGAGGGAACTCTCTAGCTACCTGTGTGGGGTTGTGCTCAGTGCCCAGAGGGATGACTGAGAAACAGCACTCTCTGGGAAAATTCTTGGTTCATTAACTAACAGGAGCACCGAATTTGAGAGACTCCAGCTACAATGCCAGCAAGGTGCAACCAGAAAGCCCTGACTCAGAAATGATTTGAGGTGATGGGAAGGAGCGGAGGCTGGGGGATTTCTGCTCCCATGACAAGGAAAAGGTAGAGGCTTTATTTTCTGAAAGTCCATGACTGCAGACAGGTTCTTGCCTGGAGTCAGTTGGAAATGTTTAGGACAGAGACATTTCTGTGTACCTTCAGGTTAGCCCATTCATTTGCCATGTGGACCATACCAAAAGAAAGAAATTAAACCAAACCAGGAAGCATTTCCAGGAGCAGGTAGCTTTTGAAAAGAAACTCCGGTCTTTTGTAATTGCTCGGATTGCTTTTTGCCTGATTGCTTAGGCAATAAGCATCCATTAAAAATAATTAGAACATACCAAAAAAAAAACCCCATAAAGAGCAGAAGGGAATTTCGGCTGGACCCCAGAGCACCTCACCGTGCGATCAGGTCACAGACTTGTCCCTCTCAGGGACTAGAAGAAGACAGACCCTGGAAGATCGAGCAACAGTGAACAAGGCACTTATAGCTGGGAAAGGATCGCCCTTGGTGCTGCTGGGCGTCTTGAGAACGCCCTGACACTTCCACTTCTGGGCAGTGTGCATGCAGCTTCTGCACCAGGGAGGCACTGTCAGATATGAAACACTTCTCCAGTCACTGCTCTCTTGCCATCTCTTTGGGGACTAGGACAGTGAAAAGCCCTTGCAAGCAGAGATTTTTGTCTTATGCAGGCAGAAACCTGTGCTCTGTTTCTGGATCACAAGCAGAATCACGATTTAGGTGAGGGAACCCTTTAGATACCTGTGTGGGGCTGTGCTCAGTGCCCAGAGGGATGGCTGAGAAACAGCACTCTCTGGGAAAATTCTTGGCTCACAAGCCAGGAGGAGCACTGAATTTGAAAGAGAGACTCCATCTACAATGCCAGCAAGGTGCAAACAGAGAGCCCTGACTCAGAAATGATTTGAGATGATGGGAAGAAGGCAGAGATGGGAAATTTCTGCTCCTATGACCAGGAAAAGGTAGAAGTTTTATTTTCTAAAAACCCATGGCTACAGACAGGTTCTTGCCTGGAATCAGCTGGAAATGTTTAGGACAGAGACATTTCTGTGCTACTTTCAGGTCAGCCCATTCATTTGCCATGTGGACTATAACCAAAAGAAAGAAATTAAACCAAATCAGGAAACATTTCCAGGAGCAGGTCGTCTTTGAAAAGAAACTTTGGTCTTTGTAATAGCTCAGATTGCTTTTTGCAAGATTGTCTAAGCAATAAGCATCCATTAAAAATAATTAGAACATACAAAAAACCCCATAAAGAGCAGAAGGGATGCTCGGCTGGACCCCAGCAGCACCACTGGAAGAAGATCCGGAAAGACTGGGGCTCAATTATAGCAATTGTCTTGCCTGGCTCCATCTTCAACTCTTCTCTGACTTCCTCCTCCATTCTGTGTCAATGTGGCTTCTGACCTCACTGAGTCCGCTTTGTCATGATCCCTCCCATCTGGCCTTAGAAAGTGGCTTCTGACACCTGTCCACTTAGGGTAGCACTCCTCAGTCCTGCTAGTCTCTCAGGAACATCCTATGTGTCTGCTGTGCCACAGGGTCACCCTCAGGGAGCCACACAGGTGCCAGTGAGAAGCAAGGTAGCATGAACTCAGAGAGTGTCCATAGAAATGAAGACAAGTGGGGAGTGACTTGGGGAGTATGACAAATTTAGGATTGAAAAGGTTAGACAGTGACAGTGACCTGGATACTGGGGTTGAGGAAAAGTGAGGAAGCCGAGGGTCACTCGGGGTTTGTAAGAATGTTTATAATTCCTATCCAGCGCCCCTTCTTGTATTAGACTTGCCATAGAAAGGACAAGGAATGGGAACAACCAGTCTATTCCTTTGGATAACTTCTTTTTTTTTGAAGAAAGAAGGCAAAAATATAGGATAGGCTGCAACCCTACGCAGAGTGTTGGTAGCAATAGTTCTTGGCCTACAAAGTCAGAATGGCAGATAGGATGGAAAGGACTTTGATTGGTTTAAAATAGTGCGGGTGTGGAAATCAGGAGCTCTGTGTTCTCACCCTGAATGTTCTATATGACCTTGGGCAAGTTCCTTTCCCTCTGTTTTGTTTCCTTGTTGGTATAACAAAGAGATTAACCTGGATGATATTAAGGTTACTGCTTTCCATGCATAAAAGCTTTATGTATATTGCTTAACTTAATTCTCATACTAACAGGTAGTGTTCTCACATTTTACAGATACAGGAATTGACCACAGAAACTTTAAATGACTACATGAGGTGATGGGGTCGAGATCTGGATACAGGTCTGCCTGGCTTAAAGCTCGTGTGTGTTTGTAATATGCTTCTCTGTGGCTTTCTACTAAAAAAAAATGCATACATACATACAGGTCAGGCGCGGTGGCTCAAGCCTGTAATCCCAGTCCTTTGGGAGGCTAAGGCAAGAGGATTGCCTGAGCCTGCGGGTTTGAGACCAGACTGAGTAACATGGTGAAACTTCATCTCTACAATAAATTAAAAAATTAGCTGGGCAAGATAGTATGTGCCTGTAGTTCTGGCTACTTGGAAGACTGAGGCAGGAGGATTGTCTGAGCCCAGCAGATCAATGCGGGGATGGCCGTGAGTGTGCCACTGCACTCTAGCCTGGGCGATGGAGTGAGACTCCAACTCAAAAAAAAAAAAAATTCATATATACATACATATATACATAAAATGAGAGAATGATCTCTGACTGAAGGATGCTCGCAGACTATGGGAGAGACACGCAAATACAGAACTATGCATGCCTTTTACATAGGTGCAAAACCATCATGAGTCCACAGCAAGAGGTGTGTATGTGTCATGAGAAGGTGGTATGAGAGACGATGAGAAGATCAGAGAAAACCAGAGGGAAGAGATGACATTTGAACATGGCCTTGAGGATGAGTGCAATATTGAAGGCTGGATTGGGAGGAAACTTCCAGGCAGCATGAACAGTGGGAGAAAAGATGCATAAGTGTAGACACAAGCATGTAGTTGTGGTGGAGAAGCAGCATGGCAAGAACAGAGTGGGCTTGGAAGAGGACCTAAGGATGAGGTCCACAGGGTGGTAGGCTGCTCACTTCCATATATGGGGGTCCTTGATCTAGACTCCTAGCCCTTCACTTACACAGAGCACAGATGCTGGTCCCACTCTGCCCCTGGCCCGCCACTTGGAGAGCAGTTGCCAGGCTACCCAGCACTGATGGGAAAGGAAGGAGGCCGAGGATGTAGCATTCCACCTGTCTGAAACTTGGTCCTAGTTCGGCCTTTTTCCTGATACCAACTTCCTATTTTTGCCCTACACTCTGTGAAACAACACCAGTGTGTTTTGGTGATGAACTGATTCTGGCAGCGATAAAAACCCTGGACGTTTGTGTTCAACCTGAAAATTCTTATGAAATAGCCAGTGAAGCATTTTAGCCCCAGTGCAGCCAGGATCCGAGGGGGTGATGTCGCAGGATGTTTTTCTATAGACTTGCTTTGTGACCTTGGGCAAAACTCTTTGCTCCACTTCCACCTGTTCTTCAGAGCCAATACCTCTGTGGCCTCCTTCTTCAGAGTTTTGAAAATGGAATGAGATAACGCATAGACTTAAGACAGTTCTGTGATTGATATGCGAGGTTATAAATATTTCCTTCTTTTTACTTTTTATTTTTTGAGTTGAGGTCTCCCTGTGTTGCCCAAGTTGGTGTGCAGTGGCAGGGTCACTTCCCACCACAGCCTTGACCTCCTGAGCTCAGGTGGCCATTTCTATGATCAAAAATGAGTGAATCTTACCAAAAGTTGTCTACAATCATAGAGATGAATATTGCTCCAAAGCAAATGCTCATCATGACTTGATAGTTTATTTACTTGGAAGGTCGATCTTTTGTTTTTATTGTTTTTGAGTTGGAATCTCACTCTGTCGCCCAGACTGGAGTTCAGTGGTGTGCTCATGGCCACTGCAGCCTTGACCTCCTGGATTCAGGTGATTCTTCCACTTCAGCCTCTCAAATAGCTGGGACTACAAGCATGTACTACCGTGCCCCGCTAATTTTTTTTTTTTTTTTAGAGATGAGGTCTTGCTATGTTGCCTAGGCTGGTCTTGAACTCCTAGACTCAAGTCATCCTCTCTCCTGAGCCTCCCAAAGTTCTGGGATTATAGACAGCAGCCACTGCTCCTGGCCCATTTTCCTTTTTTAAAAATATAATTTTGTTGAAGATTGAATTAGCTCAAATGATTTTTTTAAAAAATGAGAATGCAAGAGAGTTGTGAGAAAACAAAACAAAAAACTCAGTTCAGATGGAATCCTGCGTTTCTCAGAAAAAAACACAAGAGGGTGCTGTAAGTTCATGCTAAAGAGTGTGGAGACCTAGGTCTTTCACTTCTGATTTTAAAGCTTAGCTTTCCGGACCACCTTGCTTCCCTGATGTTTTCCAAGTAGGAGTTAACAGGGGGAAGTATATTAGAGCAGTGTCACCTCGACTCAGTCTGATTCTGACCTTGTGCAATAATTTGAATGAGTGGACTTCTGCCTGTTCTGAAGACTTCTTTCTTTCCATCTCTAATAAATGAAAACTGAATTCTGTTTTCATTTATGAACTTGAATCTCTGTCCACCTGACAATCGACAAGACTGAAGACTTTGCTGAGCAAGGCCCGGTGACTTACACATGACAGGGGAAAGAGAGTGATCCAGGATCTAGAACCAAGCCCTGCAGGGTGGGGCAGGTCAGAGGGTGGCAGAAGAACCATCGCAGTCCTGAGAGATGGTCTGGTTTGGCAGTTGAAGCTCAGGCTGTGAAATAGAGACCACAATTTTCTTCCACATGGAAGGAGGAAGACACAGAAACAAATGGTCTCAGCTGTCCTGAAAGGGGGTGGGTGTAAGGAGGACCTGGATTCAGAGTGCAGGAGAATCTAGGGTGAACAGAGTGTTGCTACCCATTCTACTTGCTGATGAGGTCAGGCGTGCATGGGATGGCAACAGTGAGTTACAGTCCTGTGGCCTCTAATTGGGCAGGAGAGCTTAGCAGGAGGTTGACAAGCTCCCATTCTTGGCAGGAGTCTGGGTCTAGACAGGCATCCAGAGAGGAAATAGAGAAAGAGCACTTAAACTATCTTGCAGAACTGGAGGCCAGTGCTGGGCTTCAATTTACTTGAACCCTGGGGTGTAAGTGTTGATGGGAGTTAAGAGAATATCCAGTCTGGGGCATGGCAACCCATGACCTGCAAAGACAACCTCTTTCATTTTATTATGCATTGTCTGTAGCTGTTTTGTGCTACAGGGTAGAGTTGAGTAGTTGCAACACAAAACCTAAGATATTAACATCTGGCTTTTTAGAGGAAAAAATGTAACTATCCCTTGGTCTAGTCTGTCTGTCCATTTTAGGATGAGAACATTGATTCTCAGGGCAGTGAAGGGGCAAGCCAGAAGAAAACAGAACTGAGGTAAGGCCTCAGGTTACCCAGAGCGTGCTGTGTTCTCTGTCCCTGACTCCCACCAGGAACAGAGGAGATGGTTTTATTGACTCTCCCCTGTGCAACGCAAATCACTCCCACATGCGTTTGAATGCTGAGTCTCAAGTTCTCCAAGACAGGAAATGGCCCCCAACTCTGAAAGAGTTTGGGGATTTTGCAAGTGAGTGAGGAGGGTGTGTGTGTGTGTGTGCGCGCGCATGTGTGTTTGTCTCTCCTCAGACCTCCCCCAGAAGCATATTCCCTTCCCTGTCACAACCAGTGCCTCACCTCTTATCCCATGATCTATCTTCCAAGTAAATAAACTACCAAGTCATGATGAGCATTTGCTCTTGGAGAATATTCATCTCTATGATTGCAGATGAGTTTCGGTAAGATTCACTCATTTTTTATCATAGAAATGATCACCTGAGCCCAGGAGGTCAAGGCTGCAGTGAGCAGTGATTCTGCCACTGCACACCAACTTGGGTGACACAGGGAGGTCTTGAC
This sequence comes from Carlito syrichta, assembly GCF_000164805.1. Lineage (NCBI taxonomy): Eukaryota > Metazoa > Chordata > Mammalia > Primates > Tarsiidae > Carlito > Carlito syrichta. The sequence continues at coordinate 255,342 of NW_007250796.1, read as the reverse complement.
TCAAAAAATAAAAAATAAAAAGAAGGAAATATTTAAAATCTCACATATCAATCACAGAGGTGTCTTAAGTCTATGTGTTATCTCATTCCATTTCCAAAATCCTGTTTTGCAGATATTATTCTTAAAAATCTCAATGATGAAGAGTAGGGGGATGATTTCTTTTTTGTTTTATTCAGTTTTCTTTTTTTGTTTGTTTGTTTTTTGAGTTGGAGTCTCACTCTGTCACCCAGACTAGAGTGCAGTGGCCGCTTCCGACCACCACAGCCTCGACCTGCTGGGCTCCAGCGATCCTTCCGCCTCAGCCTTCCAAGTAGCTGGAACTACAGGTGTGTGCTACCACGCCTGGCTAATTTTTGATTTATTGTAGAGATGAGGTCTTGCCAAGTTGCCTAGGCGGGTCTCGAACCCGTGGGCTCAGGCAATTCGCTCACCTCAGCCTCCAAGGCGAGGGATTACAGGCTGAGCCACCGAGCCCAGCTTATTCAGTTTTCTATAAATGGTATATGTCGAAGGTGTATGGCATCATGTTTTGATATACACGCATTTTTACGGACAAGCAAATTAAACAGATCCATCTCCTCACAGAGTTATTTTTTTGTGTGTGTAGTGAAGACACCTGAAATCTACTTTTAGCAAATTTCCATGATTTGTCTTTAAACTAGATTGTGCACTAGGATGTGTGAACTGTCTTGTTCAGAGAAAAAAAAAAACTCGAAGTGAAGTCGAAATCTTTGGATTAGAAGACGCAGGCAGGAGAAAGAAGGACTTTACACACTGCTCCCAAGGGATTCTTGCAGCTCAAATTTAGCAGAATGCCAGGCTAGCCTCATCCACTTTGTCTTCTATTTTGTTAATTAACCAAGAAAGGAGAAAGGAGTAGCAGGCTGAAGGCTTGCAATTCAGATTAATTGCAGTGACATTTGTTTACTCCACTTTAAACAGGGGCTGTGATATCCCGCGATGCCTGGGACACACAGGTGAAGGCAAGAGCACTGTTTTCTCTAAACGGGGATCCCGGCCAGGAACAGAGGAGATGGTTTTATTGGCTTGTCTCCTTGGGCCTTTAACTTCCTCTCACACACATATATTTTTTAATCCAACGATAAATCTTTGTTCTACGTTTACTAGTGGTTTTATTGATTTACCAAAGACAGTTCTGTGAGAATTATAGCCCATGTTTGGCCCAGAGTGAAGCAAAGCCTCTAACGTGGATTATTAACCACTCACATCCTTCATACCTGAGGCTGAGGCAGGACAGAGAGGGCTACCCTAACCCTGTGTCTTCCGAGTTTGGATGACCATGAGCGGAGATTCTGAGGTGGGGGTGTGAACTTGCTGCTTTTTTATGTCTTTATTTTAAAGATGTGGGGGAAACAATTCAGGGATAGGTATACGAATGTTTAGTACGTAGGCATCCCTGTGGATGAGGTGCGCCCCCTCCCCTAGTAGTTTCCCTCAACTGCCAATCCCGCCCCTCTTCCCCTGGCAGTTTCCCACTACTACAAGTCCCACCCCACCCACCTTCCCTGGCAGTTTTCTACTACTGCCGATCCCTTTTTTATAGTATTATAATTGTTCAAGGTTCACTTATGAGTGAGAATATATGGTACTCTGTTCTTTGTTTCTGTAATAGACTGCTGAGTATGATTGACTTCAAATACATCCAAGTTGCTGCAAAGTCCATATGTTCTTCCTTCTTTATGACTGCATAATATTCTGCTGTGCATATGTACCACATTTTAAAAATCCAGTCCAGCTTTGATGGGTAGTATGGTTGGTTCCATGTTTTCGCTATTGTGAATAGAGCTGCCACAGACATGGAGCTCACTGTTTTTAGATTTCCTCCCAAATTGAAGATGCTGGAATTCTTCTGTGTCTCATGGCAAAATAATGTAACTTGCTGCTCAGCCCCCAAATTAATGTAGCTTAATGATACAAGAACTCAAAATGAATAAATTACCAAGGTTTGAACCTCAATAATCCTTGGGATACACAGCTCTCCTTTCTTTAAATTTTTTTTTACTCTTTTCAATTTTACTTTTTTAATTGAAAGACAAAATTGTTTGTATTTATAATGTGCAACACGATTTGAAGTATATAGACTGCACATTGTGTAATGGTTGAATCTAGCAAATTAACAAAAGCATTACCGCATGGTTGTCATTTTTTATTCCACTCAGAGCCAACATTCATTAATTGCCTCTGTGTAGCAGGCAAAGCCATTCACCTAGTCAGTTTGCTAAAATCTAATACATCAAATATGCATGTTTCTTTTAACTATTTATTTAACTGACTGTTTTTCCTTTGTGAAAATATCAAAAGGAAGGTTGAATTCATCTCTATTTATTCCCTATGATTTGTCATAGAAAACCAACAGGTAGGCAAAGGGGGAGATTCAGGGACATTAAAAAGAATAGTTTTATAAGGACATATTTTCAAATATGAATAATTCTATGAATAAAATCCTGATATGTATATTTTCCAAAAAATCTATATTCAAACTTTTTTTTTATCTGAAACTTTTTCTCTTTTTTTTTATTTTTGAGTTGGTGTCTCACTCTGTCACCCTGGCTGGAGGGCAATGCCACACTGCTGGCCACCGCAGCCTCGACCTGCGGGGCTCAGGCGACCCTTTTGCCTCAGCCTTCCAAGTAGCAGGAACTGTAGGCACGTACTACCATGCCCGGCTAATTTCTGATTTATTGTAGAGATGAGGTCTCACCAAGTTGCCAGGGCTGGTCTCGAACCTGTAGGTTCAGGCCATCCTCTCACCTCATTCACCCAAAGTGCTGGGATTACAGGCATGAGCCACCGGGCCTGGCCTCAAGCATTTTTAAATTGAGGGACAAACCCACTCCCACCCTTAAGTGTGAGACAATGGTACAATTCTGTGGATGGTAGTACCATTCATAAAGTCAGATTTGTTTTATTGTGTCTAACAATCTTTGGCTAAACGTGTGTCTGAGGGACAACTCAGCCCACGTCTCAGGTTACAGGTAACTTGCATCCTGTCTCTAGCAACAGTCTGAAAGAGAAGTTCTTCGCAGGATCATAGTTTGTGATAGGACCACAGCACTGAAATAAGAAGGTAGCCTGAGGTGGGAGAGGGTTCAACCTTGGGAGGAGGACTGAGTTGGGTCTGCTTCTTTTCTCAAGTAAACCCAGTAGTCATTTGCCTTCTATGCAGAGTTGTGCTCTGCTCACTTTTCACCTCAAAGATGGGAAACTCTGGGTTTCTTCTTTTTTTTAAAGATGTGGGGTACAATTCAGGGTTAGATATATAAATGTTCATTATGCAGGTACCCTTATTGATGAGGTGTGCCTACCCTTTCTCTGGCAGTTTCCCACTACTGCCAATCCCTTTCATATAGAATTATGGTAATTGTTCAAGGTCTGCATATGAGTGGGAACATGTGGTACTAAGTTCTTTGTTTCTGTGATAGATCACTCAGTATTATAGACTCTAAGTTCAACCAAGTTGCTGAGAAGTTCATAATTCTGTCCTTCTTTATGGTTGTGTAATATTCCGCAGTGTAAACATGCCACATTTTAAAATCCAGTCCTCTAAATCTAATCTTTTCGAATGTTACCTTTACAATCTTCTTGACAGTGTTACTTATCTATGCATTATGCATGATTATTTACTATCTTAGAGGTTTTACTAACCACAGTTTGTCAGTCCCTAGTGTTTAGACTTCATGGAGTAGAAAAGAGCACAGGGACAAGTTAAACCATCGTGCTTTCAAATGGTAGTTGGGAGTGGAAGCTGGAAGAGAATGACCATGGGGCTTAAGGAGGAGCACAGGACATTATGTCCGGGAGAGGACTGGGCTCTGGGAAAACAGTGAGCAGAAAGTAGGGTGGGTGGGAAGGAAGAGGGTATCCCTAAAAATGCAGAGAGGATGCTTTCTGAAGAGAAACCCTGGAAAGGACTGCTGGTAGCTCACAGCAGGGGTCTAGGGGCCTTTTCTGGGGGAAAATGCCCGATCCTGATCCTTTGAAGGCTGGAGGTGGGTAGGTTGGGACCAAAGCTGCCAGGAAAGCATTGACCCTCATAGCCATCCAGGGTGCATGGTAGCCTGCAGGCTTTGAGGAAGGCTATATGAGGTTAGGTAGGGCACAGAGACACCTGCAGGCTTCCCCTCCCCCCAAGTGGCCAAGAAAGCCGCTCGACAAAGCATCATGGAAGTCCATGAAGCCCCTTAAGGTGCCAAGTAGAGCTTCCTCTCAATTCAAATTGCAGCCTTCATTTTCTCTTCCATAAAAAGAGGCAAATGATCATATTGGGCTTATAGATTTAGCCAAATATATATTTTTTAAAGCAGGAAAAATCGTGACTACAGATAAAGATGTACTTGTCAAATACTTTATGTAACGCATTATTAAATGGAGGACCCGGGAGGATGCTACAAGGGGTTTGAAGAAGTCAAAAAACAAGGCTATTTATAAATAAAAATGGGGCTATTTACAGCGTTATAAAATGACTCCAAGACCTCAAAGGAGCAGATTGATCACTCTGAGAATTAGAATCAGATTCAGAGTGAGAAACAGAGGAATTGGCTCCAGTTTTCCAACGAAATACAAGATTTTCCCTGGAGTCTGCTCTGAGGATTATACCTTCCTGCAGGTGGGCATTTAGGATGCCTACGGCAGGGGAGGCATTGCCCAAAAGAGCTGGTGTCATTGGAGAGAACTGGAAGTAGGATGAGAAGGGTGTCCTCTAAAGCTAGAGGGAGGATGAGAGAAGTATGCCACTTGGGTTTTTTTTTTTTTTTTTTTTTTTTTTTTGAGTGGGAGACTCAGTCACCCAGGCTGAATGGCAGTGGCACGCTCATGGCCACTGCAGCCTCAATCTGCTGGGCTCAGGCGATTCTTCTGCCTCAGCCTTCCAAGTAGCTGGAACTACAGGCACGAGCCACCAGGCCCGACTAACTTTTTGGTGTGTTGTAGAGATGAGGTCTCGCCAAGTTGCCCAGGCTGGTCAAACCCATGGGTTCTGGCAGTCCTCTCACTTCAGCCTCTGAAAGTGCTGGATTTTGGGTGTGAGCCACCGCGCCTGGCCTAGACGGCTCCATTCAGTCTTCTTAGCGGCCCTGTGGGGGAGGGGTCCCCGCCAACCCATTTTACAAGTGAGAGCTCTGATCTCCTGGGATGTCAGTTGACTGATTTCTTAGGAGTGAGGCTGTATGTAGTAAAAACCACTCCGAATGATGCCTCCAGGATAGGACAAGCGAGCAAAGTTGGGGGACAGACCACCACAGCCAGGGTCCCTACCGGGGCGACCTGGGAGGACTCCAATGAGGGCTGCGGGCATTGAATGACAGCATCTAAGTGCACATGAGATGGGCGGGGCATTGGAGGACAGCATCTAAGTGCACCTGTCAGTCACGAAAGGAGCAAGAACTTGGAACCCGGAAAGGAACACCTCCTCCCACCCCGCCCTGCACCCTATGGGTCTTCTCAGAGCAGGAGGAAGGTCGTCTTGGCGGAGACTTTGGCGGCTGGCTGAGCGCATCCTTTGCGCCCCAAAAC
>NW_007250796.1:155991-249232 GCF_000164805.1 Carlito syrichta | reverse complement strand
ACCGGGAAGGGGGGGGGGGTGCTTTTTGTTCCTCGGAGGTGCAAGTTCTGCAAGGACAAAAAGAAAACAGAGGGCGGGGGAACTGGGAGCAGAATATGGGGTGAGGCTTAGAGAAGCAGCAGGGCAGCCTCTTGGGGCAGGGAAAGGGGGTGGAGTGGGGTTGGGGAATTCAAAAGAGAATTGGTCCGGTGCAGGGGGGGTGGGGGTCTTTCGATGGCGTGGAGTGGATCGAGGGTTTTAGGCCCCCCTCTGGTGGCCGCTTGGAAAAGCGCAGAAATAACAACAATATTCCAAGAAAAAACCCCAAACTTTTTCAGAAAGAGATTGGAGGACAGAGAAAAAAGAACGGTACAGGGCAAAAGAGATGGAGACGAAGAAAAGAGAAGTGCGGGGAAATAGCTAGCTGAGGGAAGCTGGTCTGAAGCAGGGTCTAGAGGCGGCCAACCCGTTTCCCTCCAAGGATGGAAAGCTGGGCGCTGGGACAACCAGAGACTGAGGGTGGACCAGTCCCGCCTAACATCCTCCTCACTGGTGTTACATGTGCATGCTCTGATGAGTTGTTCCCAATTTTAATGATCACGCATGTTACAGAGAAGAATATTGGCCGAGAATGATTTAGAAGTTTAAGACAGATAAACAAAAAAGCAAAAGAAATGAAAAACAAAAACAAACAAACAACAAAAAAAAGGACTTAGTAGACTTAATCTGAAACTTAGCAAAATGTACAGAAAGAATTGCAGACATCACTCACCCCCAAACCCTAATGGGCAACCGAATTGCAGTATCTGTAAAACAAGTGAGTAGGGACTTTCATTTCTGACCAGAGGGTCATTTAAACTAAATTTGGGGTGTTAACCAACTGGCTTTCACTCTAGAAATTTTGGCTAAACGTGGGTCTGAGGGAAAGTTCAGTCCTGGACTCAGTCAACAAGTAACTTCTCTAACAAATAGTCTGAAAAAGAAGTTCCTCCCAGGACATTAGTTTGCAATAGGACCACTGCACTGAAATCAGAAGGCAGCCAGAGAAGGAGCACTCGACCCTGAGAGGAGGACTGAGCTGGGTCTACTTCTTTTCTAGAGTCAACGCAGTTGTCATTTGCTTCTCCTGAGTGGTGCTCTGCTCACTTTGAGTCTCAAAGATAGGAAACCCTGGGCTGCTCCCTCACTGCAGCCGTCTCAGATGCATGTGGAAATCTCATTACCCATCCCTTTTGTGGAAATCTCATTACCCATCCCTGTCATTTTCCCCTGGGCCCTTCAGAAACATGGTGTTGTCTCTAGAGCTTGATATTGCAGAAGAAAAAACAGGATTACCTATTTAATGGCTTTCTTAAAAAGATACAAGTTACCAGTGATGCTCTGTGGCCTAAACCCCTAATATTCTGAATGTTAATCCATTGCCCTGTCTACCGCCTTCCTCTCAGAATCTGAAACAGACAGAAACATAGAAATGCACCCCGTGGAGGTGAGACAGTGTTTTGCTGGACCAAGTACAGTTCCTTTTTTTGAGTTGGAGTCTCACTCTGTAGCCCAGGCTGAAGTACAGTGGCACGCTCACAGCCACCCTGGCGTCGACCTGCTGGGCTCAAACGATAACTTCTGCTTCAGCCTTCCAAGTAGCTGGAACTACAGGTGCGCACTACCAGGCCCGGCTAATTTTTGATTTATTGTAGAGATGAGTTCTCACCAAGTTGCCCGGGTTGATCTCGAACCCATGGGCTCAGGCAATCCACTCACTTTGGCCTCCCAATGCTCTGGGATTACTGGCTAAGCCACCAAGCCCAGCCGAAGTATAGTTTCTTTGCTCTTTCTCCCTTGTGTTCTCTCTCTGTTTCTGTGAATTTTGAATAACAGGCAGTGTTTCTTGAATGCTTTTAGTGTCAGTCTAACATCCTGGCCCTTCTCATTTTAATTCCTTCAACTGAAATCATCTCATTTATTTATCCTTTAACTTGTAAAGCATAGAGACTCCCCATTTTTCACACATTAGGGGCTGAAGTCAGAAAAAAAATTTAGGGAGACAAAGAAGACAGATAAATTAATCGAATGAAGGTGTGATGTATAAATCAGTAGGGATGTATAAACAAAGCCAAATGTCATGGAAGTTCTGGAAGGAGGTATTTTAATTTTTCTTGGATCATAACTTGAACCTAGATGCAGTGGTGCTTTTAATTGCATTTTGAAGGGTGAATGCAGCAATTTGGGTGAGGCAAAGGTTTGAGGCTGAGCATTTACCAGGAAAGGGTACAGCACAGAAGAGTAAAATATATGTAGCTAGTACAAATACGTTAATGGGATGTGTTTCATTCGAGCTAGAACTTGGAGTGGGAGAGACGTGACAGGAGCACAAAGTGGGAAGATGAATTTGAAAAGATGCATGTTGTTTTATATTGCAGGCTAGAGAGATTCAATTTTGTTATGTGAGGCAGGGGAAACCAACTGATTATTTAGGAGGATGCAATTAGCCAAACTTTATTACTTATGTCTTTTATGAAATACTTGGACATTATGAAGAATGGATTTGAGGATGAGGTGGTACGGGGTTGGCAGTAGAGAGGCCACTTGGCTTCTGTTTCTGTAGTTGAGGTGGAGTGGCTGAAAGCTTTAACTAGCATTGTGGGAGACAGTCAGTATGAGAATGGTTCTGGTGTCAGTTAAGCCCCCAGTAAGAATTCTCATTCTGCACGATTTTGGACAACTTACCTAACTTCTCTTATCCGGGGTATTCTGTTTTATATGATGAGGTTAATAAGAGTTGGAAAAATTCAAAGAGATAAAATATGAGAAATGATCAGAACAGTTCTTGATGCATGGTAAGAGCCCCCATGCTCAGATGCGGGGTTGTGAAAAGGCATTAAGTGTAGGAGTTGGGTCATGCTCTGTGGCTCAGCCTGTAATGTCAGCACTTTGGGAGGCCGAGGTGAGAGGATTGGCCTGAGCCCGCGAGTTCGAGACCAGCCCAGTGAGACTTCATCTCTACAATAAATCAAAAATTAGATGGGCATGGTAGTGTGTGCCTACAGTTCCTGCTGCTTGGAAGGCTGAGGCAAAAGGATCACCAGAACCCAGCAGGTCAATGCTGAGTGACCGTGAGTGTGCCATTGCACTACAGCCTGGGCAACAGAGTGAGACTCCAACTCAAAAAAAAAAAAAAGAGTAGGCATTGGAAACCTTGTGTCTTATTCCTGGCACCATGATTTTGCATACTGGCTGCTTGGTGAGAAGGAGACTGATTCAAGAGATAAGTTAAATGAATCCTGTCTAGAAAAGGGAGACAGAGACAGAAACAGAGAGAGAGAGAGAGAGAGAGAGAGAGAGAGAGAGAGAGAGAGAGAGAGAGAGAGAGAGAGAGAGAGAGAGAGAAGGAAATGGAAAAGGAGTCTGATGTTATGGGCTTAAGGTGAAGAGTGATTGATGGAGGTCCCATGGATGAGACAGAAAATTTAGAAGAGCTACTCTTAGGGGGTAGAGGTTTGATTGATATTAGCTTTGATATTGAGTTGCCCTCAAACTGGATGAATTTGTTTCAGATGTATATGATGAAGTTTGGGCTAGAACTCAGAAGAAAAATCAGGGCTGGAAATGCATTTCTTGGACTTAGAAACCCAAGAGTGATCATGAGACTGTGAAATAGCATCCAAGTGGAGAAGAGAAGAGGCTGATGATAGGACGTCGAAGCTACTGATATAGTTAAGGAATGAGTAGAATAAAATAGATGAGAAGTGGGGGAAATCTCTCAGTTATGAACTCTTTGGGAGATAGGAAAGGAATCACCAGAGAGGATAGTCGAAATGAATGAAGCCACTTCTAGGAGCGATCACTCAACTGTGCCAGATCCTGCTGACCAGTTGGAGAAGTTAGAACAGGACAATGAATCCTGGGTTCCACAGGAAGAGACCTTTAGGCCGTGTCAAAATTGTTTTCAGTAAATTTCCAAGTGAATCTGAGGCAAGGAAATTCAATCATTGAGGACTGAGAAATAGATCACCTTTGCAACTAATGTGGGATTCAGTAGTAGCTCAGGGTTACGTAGGGTTGAATGTAGGGTTTGTTTATGGTTTATGTTAACTTTAGCTTTTACATTGAAGAGCTAGTAGGAAAGATTAGCTAGGAAGGGTTAGACCAGGAAACAAATGGCTATAGGAGGATGCCAATGCTAAAAGACAAGTTGAAAGGTGACGTTAGCCAGGCATAGGTGGGATGCAATTATTGGTAGAGTGCGAATATATATATATATGTAAAGAGGTGAAAGATTGAGGAAGCTCTTCCCTGGAAGCCTGTACTTTAATGTAATTGCCAAGAACTTTGGAGTCACATTTTCTCATCAATATCTTTGTTCTTTCACAAACTGATTGTATGATCAGTTCCTACCTGATCCTATGAATTGTTACTAAGTGAATTAATACATAAATCAATTCAAATTAATTCAAGTCTTGCTATGTGTCTTGGTCAGTTTGGGCTGCTGTAACTACATACTATCGACTTGGTGCCTTAAAAGCAGACATTTATTTCTAACAGTTCTGGAGGCTGGAACTTGTCTAAGATCAAGGCACCAACAGATCTGAGGCCCCATAAGAGCACTTTTACTAGTTTGCAGGTGACTGTCTTCTCATTTTTAAGAAAAATTTATTGTATAGAAGCAGTCTCACCAAGTTGCCCGGGCTGGTCTCAAACCTGCGGGCTTAGGCAATCCCCTCGTCTCGGCCTCCCAAAGTGCTGAGATTACAGGCTGAGCCGCCTAGCTGACCAGCTGTCTTCTCACTGGATCTATACTTGACAGGAGAGGGAGGAGAGAGAGAGAAAGAGAGGTGAGTGGGTGAGCGCTGTTTTCTCCTCTTCCTATAAGGGCATTAATCCCATCATGAGACTCTACCCTCATGACCTAATTACTTCCTAGTGGCCCCATCTCCAAATACCATCACTTTGGGCATTAGGGTTCCAGCATTTTGATGGGACACGCACATTTAGTTTACAGTACTATAATAAACTTTCAATACATGCTAGCTGCTATTAGTGGTAGTAAAATCTCTGAGACTAGATCATTTGCTGAGAATGTTTGAAAGAAGGAAATTGGAGCTGGAACGAAAAGGCTCCGTGCTCCTGGCCTCCTCTATAGACCGTGATGTCACGATCTGTTAGACTCTTGGTGGTTATCAGAGTCTTGAATGCATGCTCAGCCAATCAGTCACAAGTCGACTTGACTGCTGCTTATTTTGCAGACCTAGGAGCTAGGAATAGGGTGGAAAGCCATTGATTCGTTTTTAAATTTAGAAATAGATTGGCAGGTTTATTTGCATAGAATATTAGAATTTGCATGAAGGTTAGAATGCTAAGGAATCTAGGGATGTTGGACCATATGTCTTAAAACCAAAGTTTGGCACACGACTTGGGTTTCTAATGAATATTTCATTTTGTGCACTGTCAGATGTATCGCCTGCATATACATCTAGTTAGATGAAATTAAAAAGAAAAGGGCAGCCACTTTGTGAATTGGAGAATTTCTGAAATATTTCTAAATTGAATTCATGACAGCACTGTTTTGCAGCTATAGGTAATGATCATAAAAATGAAAATCACCCTCTGGATTCCATGTCCATGTCACTAACGATGTGTGGGCATTGAGGAAAGGCGAGCAGAAAACTAGCCATGTTTATGATTAAATAGCAAGGGGCAGTGAATTAATATGGTGGGCAACTGGGAATAACGAAAAACTGGAAATTGTTTTAAAAAATTTTAGAAGAGTAACAGAGTGAACTAAGTTTAGTTTTGCACATAGACTATATCAAAATATTTTACCATAGGGAAGACCCAGTGCTACAGCACAGTTCCTTTATTTGATAGATAGTTTTAGATAGATAGTCGGAGGAATGCTCCATATACCGCCCTGTTGACATTTAAAATAAATAACCGAGTTGCAATTGGAAACGAAAACCTTAGAAGAGATTTTCCACCATCACTAAATTATTTCGAGCTGTGTGGTCAAGACATTATGATTGGATAAATCAGTGTGGTTATTTGCAACCAGAATTTGATGACATTGAGTAAGAGCAGGTGAGAGTGACAGAGACATTAGGGCATGACTCAAGTGCCACAGACTCTTAACGTTTTTTTGTTTTTTTTTTTACCAAGATTTAGCAGGTTTTTAAAACATTAATATTTATTTTCTGTATTTCCTCAGTAAAATTTACAGAAACTAAAATTTAAATAAATGTCACCCGTTATGACTGCTTTGCTGGAGAGTGGGTTCCACAGGGTCCTTCACCCCACCAATGTGGAGATAGAATTTTATTTTCTGTGGGAAATATTTAGACTTGTGCTCTGTCATTTTTCTTTTTGATGTCTATTTGTTCCATTTTATATGCATTTTGCCATATTAGGTTATTGATTTCTCTATTTTTCTTTACAATGTTCTTTCCATTGATAAGAAATGCATCTACCCTATTTGCTTTTTGATTATCTTTGAAATTTTACCATCTATGTTTAGCTTTAAAAAGTGTAAAGTTAAATTAGTGCTTTTTAACTGGAGGTGTTTTTGACCAGAGGGGATTGGCGATGTCTGAAAACAGTGTCCATGTTAAAATGGGGAGGGATTGTGCCACTTGCTTAAGTACATAGAGGCCAGGGATGTGACTGAACACTCCACAATGCCCAGGACAGTCCCCACACCAAAGAATGTCCAGCCCAAAATGTCATCAGTGTGGAGGTTGACAGACTTTGAGTTGGATGATAACTTAACACCCTCATCTCATCCATCTGAGGTTCTTCCAATGAGTTCACCTCCTCACATGCTGTTCTTGTCCAGAATTTTCATTAGATCCTGTATTGTTAAATCCCCCACTCTGATACCCATCATTCCAAGCACTCTGGCCATCGCTTACTATTATTATGTTTTGAAACTTTCCCTACTTGTTATTGAAGTACCCACTTGAAAACTAACAGCCTACAGTTGTTTAATTAAATATAAGTACTTCCACTGTATAACAAATCCTCCATATTAGCTGTTTAGCTGTAACCCAGAGATAACCCCCTACATAACTTTCCCTTAATCATAGGTTGTAACCTTTCCATAACTAGGGCCCTACACCCTCCCTTGTTTTCCTGAAACTTTGGAAACTCCCCATCCCAAAGTTCTGCATTTATCTGTATGTGTTTGCACATTTTGATCTCCTCGTGATTTGAATATTCTTTATATTTGCACCCCATGCTATGTAGCCCACTCAGCGGTTTTTGCCTTTATATACCCTTTGCTCATTTTGTTCTGGCTCGAGAGCTTTGATGGCAATAGCCCCTCTCGATCACTGGCTTAAATAAAGGACTCGTAATTTGACCCTCTCAGCGTGTTGGCAATGTCCTTCCCACACTCTGGTCACAACATTATGACACCAGCCATGCCACCAATGCAGTATCCTTCCTCAGGTTTAGTGTGGTTGTAGTGAGATGGTCACTTGAAATAGCTAGTCAGTCATAATACCAAGATGGAAGTCTCCTTGAGTCTCTTTCTTAATGTGATACCTAAGTATGCTCAATAAAACATAGTCTGATGTATCTATCTGACCAGAAGTTCACATGTCAGGTTAAAGAACTGGTGAATGCACTGCCTTGTCATTTTGCAAACTGTTCTTGCTGACTAATGGTCAGCACCTGGAAACTCTGGGGTACTGTGAGGTAACAGATGCTGGTGTTTTCTGCTAAAATCTGAGTTGGTGAAACCGGCCATTTCTGTGTTGCCTACATGACTTGCTTATCTTTGCAACCAAATTTTGAGTTCAGGGTTTTTTTTTAGATTAAAACTACTTTCAATTCTTCTAGACACTGATGGATCAACTTTATAAAACACCAGTGTATAATAGCTAGAACAGGTGCTTGATTTTTCCCTATTAGGGACTCTTCTTGACAAGGGACGGGTAGTCAGTGCTGTCACTAGGTGCTGTGCAGAGCTGTCAGGCGTAATAGCTCATCTTTGACTTCCTTTGTTTTGGGAACCTCTCTTGTCAGAGTTGGAATAAGTAATTTGAACACTTTAGTTACAGCCAGCAGAAATGGAATCGATACATGCCAAGATTAACTTCAGTGATTAATCCCAGAATCAATGAGCCAAATGGTTATCATTTCTGTCAGCTGAAGATTCTGGGATGCAAAATTGTGATTAAAGAGGTGAGTTAATTTTTCTTAGCTGGCTTTTGCAGCAGGCATAGCTGAAGCCACTGGTTTTTTTTTTTAACTTCCCTTGCCTTGCAATTTCTCTAGCGACACCTTCATGCTGCAACCAATTCCTGTGTCACACAGTGGGGTGCTCAGAAGCCAGATCTGACAGTGACAAGAAACAGAGTTGACTCAGCCTAGGCTGCTAAATCTCCAAGGACAACGTCAACCCAGCGAAACTTATAACTTTTAAATCAGAGTGATTATTCTGACTCTGTGTTATGGGTAGGCAGTTGTTGTTCGCTGTCTTTCCTTTTTTCTTTTTCTTTTTTTTTTTTTTTTGAGTTGGAATCTTACTCACTCTGTTGCCCAGACTGGAGTGCAGTGGCACACTCCTGGCCATTGCAGTCTTGACCTGATTGTCTCCAGTCATCCTTTCACTTAGCCTTCCAAGTAGCTGAAACTGCAGGCATGCGCTACTACACCTGGTTAATTTTTTGATTTATTGTAGAGATAAGGTCTTGCCAAGTTGCCTGAGTGGGTCTTGAACCCATGGGCTCAGGCAATTCACTCACCTTGGCCTCCCAAAGTGCTGGGATTACAGGCTGAGCCTCTGAGCCTGGCCTGTTTGCTGTCTTTCAGAGCACAAAGAGCCTAGGAGAAAATCTGGGGATATGACTGCCCAACTGAAGGCTCTGGGCATAGATCTACATGGGGATTGAGCTGTATCAGGGGAAGTGGTTCCCAATGGAGACACCAGGCATATACACCCCTGCCACTAGCAGGGCTGTGGGCTCACTCTCTGCCAGGCAGTGCTCAGTGCTTGATGTACCTTATTTTATTTAAAGATCACATCAACTTTCTATGGTAGCTCCTGTCAATATTCTCACTTAACAGATAGGAAAACTGAGTCTTAGTCACTCAAGTATCTTTCCCAGATACACCCCTAGCTTGAACTCAGGTTCATCTGATTTGATGGTTTCAAATTCTCTGAACCAAACTGGATTCTCTGGTTTCAGCTGCTTGTTTAAGATCATCCAGGTGTGGATGGGAGAGGTGACTGCTGTTATGTATGCAACTGTACTCCTCTCCCAATATATGTTAAATCCCTAACTCCTCCCACCTCAGAATGTGGTATTATTTGGAGTTAGGATCATTTCAGATATAATTAGCTTAGATGAGCTCATACCAGAGTAGGGTGGGCCCCTGATCCAATATGACTGGCATCTTTATAAGTAGACAGCCATGTCAAAGACAGAGACACACAGGGAGAATGCCATGAAGGATGGAGGATTGGCATGAAGCATCTACAAAACAAGAAATGCCAAAGATCACCTGCAAATCACTAGATTTAAGAATGACCCTGGCTCTGTCAATACCTTGATTTCAGAGTTTCCAACTCAGAATTGTGAGATAAAACATTTCTATTGTTTTGAGTCACTCAGCTAGTGGTACTCCATGACAGCAATCCAAGGAAACTCTTGGGTTAAACGTGCACATATGACTGTATTACTGGAATATCTACTGAAACAAACCAGCAACACATAATCCCTGAAATCTTCTGAATGCAGAGCATGCTGTCAAGATTGATGGTAGAGTCAGAATCATGGTCTCTATGTGTGGCTAACATAATTGTTATAATTTATTTATCATGTACTAGTTGCTGGGCACTATCTGGGCTGGGGAGTCTACATCTCCAAAGTGACCCACTAATGTCCCTCCATATTACCACAGCCCCTGGAGCAAGACATGGCAGGGATTCTGGAGCTCCTGCACATTCCTGAGAGTCTTCTTTTCTTCTATGCATTCCCAGTGAGTTGCTTCAGGGGATCCTTGACTCCCTGCAGACTACGCCCAAAGATGCAGTATTTGAACTATATAGTATCAATGTAATGGTAAATCTTGTGATTTGTATAACTTTTGCAATGCATGATGTCTTAGGCCTTGTAAACTTTACTCTAAATATCACTATCTAAATGCAAAATGCAGCTGTAATTTAAGTTCTATACAATGCTGCTGGTCACGTGGTTAATGTATAGGTACAGACAACTCTGGACTATAAAAGTGAATGGTAAAAGCCTGAAGGGTGAGCAGAACCATTTTAGAAAGACCTCGAGTCCGGCTCTGCTCCCTGGATTTGGTCTCAGAAATAAATTTCTTTCTGCCAGTCCCTTGCCCCTTTGATTTACTGGTATCAAGGGGAGCAGCCAAGCATTACTGGGACCATAACACTTTGGTGTGAGGCCACCACATCTGAGCTTTGTGACCTTGGGAAACATGACTGAGCCTGTCTTTTGTCTCTGTTCCTTATCTGTGAAATGAGGATAAGAGTGAAGAGGTCATTGTGATCATAGGTCAGTTAATTCATGCATGGTGTTTAGTGCTGGAGTCCAGCTCCAGGAGAGTCAGGGCTTGAGGCGGGGGAATCGGGAAGTGGTGAAAAAGAAAAGACAAAAACGACAGGATCCTTCTTCCTGGGGAGAGTTCAAGACTCTGCCAATTTTTATTCAATTCTTACAAGCTTATATAGTTTTTTTACTGACCCCCCCACCCACAAAATGTATCCCATGTTACACATTAAATATTTACATCATGTTTTTTCTTTTGTTTATGGGGAAGTTGACCTTTACAAGTTTCATTTTGTTCCTTCCTGTAACAAAATACCAGCTGCCAATTTATCAGCCACGACCTGTGACCCCTAGGCCACCTGAATCTCTTCCCTTCACTATTCTATTTCTTTTCCTTTACTAATCTATTTTCTTAATTCTACCCTTATATATACTTTCAGCAGCAATATATTGACTTGTTTTTTCTTTTATATAACCACCCTTCTCTTACCCACTACGAATTCTTAATACTATCAATTTAAAAATTTAACTTTCTTAATTCTAATTGCCTTATCTATATTACTTGTTATTTTCTTATCACCTATTTTACATTTTATATTTCTAAACAAAACATGCCTAAATCTATACTTATATATGAAATTAATCTTACTTCTAATCCTAAGTGTATTTAATTTTAAACCTACATTAAGTGTGTATAATTTTAAGTTTACCTTCAAACTTAATTATTTCCTATTCCTTATATTTAACTAATACTTACATCTATAATAAACATTTATCTTTTAATTATAACTGCTACTTACTTAATTCTAATCCTTACTTTAATTTTAACCCTCTTTCTAATTAAACTATAATATTTCTTAAATCAAAAGGCATATCTGTGACTTGTTTTTCCTGAAAACACCTGTTTTTGGAGATACTCTGTCTCAGTTTCTCACTTCCTCATCAATCACAACTGTCAATGTTGTTACTTATAAAGGATATGAAGAAGTACTTGTTTTTCCCTTTTAGCTAAAGGTTGCAAGATTTGCATTCCCTTGTCCCTTCAGGGGGGACATTTTTGCTGTTGAGCCCTTTTTACGTTTCCATACATAGGTTTACTGCTAATTCCACATCCTTGCACATTTTGCTGCAATCTCACCTCCATTATGCCTATGTATAATTTTTGCTGTCAAAATACCATCATCCATTTGCGCATCTATTATCTCAATTAAAGAGGGAACATTCTCAAGCCTATGCACGCAATCCTTCAAAGTTAAGGAAGGTCCTTCAACAGGATCCATGGGGCTTTGCCTCCGTCATGGCCGCATTTCACTGGGGCCTTGCTCCCAGCTGGCGTTTTTCCTGTTTTCAGGTCCCTTTCACCTTTTGCTAGTGATTGTGGCTCCCAGCAGTTTAGCACATGACAACTGTTCCAGAGAGAAGATGTTATTATTATGCCTTTGATAACTGTGTGGGATGGGTGAGGTTAGCCCTATTTTATACATAAGGAAAGGAAGTCTCAGAAGGGCTACATGATTCCTCCAGGACTGAAGAGAATAAGTGACCGGAAGGGTATGTGAATCCCATATTCGGCTCTCCAAACTTAAAATATGTCCCTCCCACCAAACTGCCTCTCAAACTACATCATGCAGCCTTGTCTAGAAAATAAGAAGCCGGCACACATTAGGAGATTAATATGAGTATGATGTAATGTATACAAGATGAGTTCCATAAGCAGTTTGAACATCCACTAAGTATGTTCTTGTCAGTGGAGGAAGAGGGATCTCATGTGAGGTTTTTGAAATCACTGGTCTCCTACATTCCACACAGAGCATTTATCAGTTGGACTTTTAAGACATGTTTTCATTACTTGGTAGAGTACTATACTTGACAGAGAGGAGAAGGGCATACCAAGGAGAGGGTGAGTTGAAGGTGGGTAAGTTCTGCATCTGTCCCCCATTAAGCTTACGAAATGAGATGATCCAAGACTGGATATCAATATTTTAAAAAGCATTGTTGGCTAGAAAGTCCAATTTTTTTCTCATTTCTCTGGAGATGGAGCAAGAAAAACTCCAGAGCCAAATATAGCATCTTGATGGACTCGTTGGCTATGTACAGCCGAAGCCAAAATCTAGCTGCAAAATGGAAACATTTAAAACAATGTGTAACAAAATGAAATGCCCATATAATAACGCATACTTCATTTCTGTTGCGGACCTAATGTCAAGGTTAAAAGGAAAGGTGAGCAATTCACTATTACATATTATTCACCAGTGTAGACACATGCATGGATAACATACACTGAACATTTGGGGGAGAGGGAGAATAAGAACAGTGAGTGGTTCCAGAATCGAAGAACACTGTCAATGATAGGAAAACACAAAAGTCATTTTAAATAAAATGCTACCGAACTCTTAGCCTCAAACCACTTTGCTGATAAAATTACAGCGCTTGTTCCATTTATATGTGTATTAACTTTTAACCTCTGCACCACTCTGATTATAAAATATTAATTACAAAGCCTAATAGCATAAACTAATGAGGGAAAATATGAATTACGGATGATACCAAAAGCCAAATGTATTTAACACGAATATAGTTTAATTATTGCCATGCCATACACATAAATAGTAAGTTCTAAGTATAACTCTCTTCCAACAACCTCATATGACATAATGTATTGTAAATACTTAAATGCACCTTGAAAATTTTCTGGTACACCTAAATGAGTTATTGAATTTGTTGAAGGAATGAATCCTCAGAAAACCTTGGCTGCTAATTTTAGTCAAGATCTCTTTAAGTCGTGTGACCTTGAATATTCACAGAGAAATTATCTGGATATTTTCACTCTGTAACACCCTCTAGATTTTCTCAGATGTTCAGAATGAATGGATTAGTGTTTATTGACATTTCTGACTTGTCTAAATATCCTGTCTGGGAAAGTCTCCATTGCTTTGGCCTTGGGAGAGCATTTTTTTGGTGTAAAGAAGCAGACAGCCAGCAGGTGGTAGTGTATCCTTACCTGTGGGAGGCTCACTCCCTCTGAAAAGCGCCTAAACTCAGGCTGGAAACAACACAAAAATGTTTCTTTGCTCCGTGGAAGGTGGAAATTCGTCAGCCATGTTCTTTTGTCCACACAGCTGCGATGGAGCAGTTAAGTTCCTGTGCTCAGAGTCTTCACTTCTGGGTGTGAGATGGGTCTGCTGGCTCACGTGTCCTCTGGAACCCTTGTCATTTAACAGGGCTGACTTTGGAAAATCCTGTCAGAGTCTCCGGGTCTGATCCCTGAGTCAGAGCCAGGCCAGTATGAAGTGTGATCTCTTCAGAAAAGCAATATCTTCCAGTACACTCTCAGGGGCATGAAGGGGGTGACAGGGTAACACAGCAACTATTTTTCTTCACTGTCTCAGAAAATAAAACAGCCCCTTGGTGATGTCCCATCAATACACAGGTGCATGTTGGAGCTGGAAGGATTCCTGGAGTTCATGACCAACTTCTTCCTTTTGCAAAGAAAGAAAGGAGGCAGAATAAGATTATTCATTCCAGATGGTTATGTGGTAAAGTTGGGAAGCTGAGATTAGAACTCAGTCTCCCTCCCACCCAATTACTCTTTTTTCCCCTCCTCCATTGACAATGTCCTGGCATTAAGAAAAACAAAACAAACAAAAAAACTTATTTTTGGACTGGTTTCTATGTTCCAGGCACTGTGCTTTTGTACACATGTTGTGCATTAATCTTCATTTGGTAGCCAATGTGACCCACGTTCCATGTATTTATCGTCACCTGAAGCTCAGAGGGACTACATGACTTAACCAAGATCACTCAGTGAGTAAGTGGTGGTTGAAACTTATGTCTCACACCTGCAAAGTGAAGCAAGAGCCAGTTTTTAGAAGTTGTTAAACATTGAGGAGCGAGAAATGCTGCTTTAGAGGACTCACAGCAAAGTTAAAGGCTGGTTCCTTCTTTGACTTCAGACATCTCTGCCTTTCTTTTTTTATTATTATTACAAAGATGTGGGTACAATTCAGGGTTAGGTATACAATCATTTATTATGCAGGTACCCTTGTTGATGCGGTATACCCCTCCCTCCCCTAGCAGTTTCCCTCAACTGCCAATCCCACCTCCCCCCTCCCCTGACAGTTTTCCATTACTGCCAAACACGTTCTGATAGTATTATAATCATTCAAGATCCACTTATGAATGAAAACATATGGTACTCTGTTCTTTCGTTCTGTGATAGATCACTGAGTATGATCAACTCCAAATCCATCCAAGTTGCTGCAAAGTCCATATATTTGTCCTTCTTTTTGGCTACACAATATTCCATTGTGCATATGTACCACATTTTCTTTATCCAGTCCAGCTTTGATGGGCAACATGGTTGGTTCCATGTTTTTGCTATTGTGAATAGTGCTGCAACAAACATACGTGAGCAGGAATCTTCTTGATAGAATTATTTGAGTTCCTCTGGGCATATTCCCAATAGGGGAATTGTCATTCTTTCATATCATGCTTTCCCTAGTCTCATTATTTTTTTTTCAGGAAACAGAGTCCTGCTCTCTCATGCAGACTGGAATACAATGGCTTGATTATAACTCACTGCTGCCCTGAACTCCTGGACTCAAGTGATCCTCTCACCTCAGCCTTCCAAGTAGTCAGGACTACAAGCACCCAACACCATATCTGGCTAATGCTTACATTTTTTTATTTTGTAGATACGGGGCTGTCTCTATGTATGTCTCCATGTTGCCCAGGCTGGCCTCAAACTACTGGCCTCAAGCACTCCTCCTTCCTCTTCCGCCTCCCCAAATGTAGAGATTACAGGCCTGAGCAACTGTACCTCCAGTCCCATTTTTATATTTGAATCTTCCCCAAAAAGTTTATCCAAGCACTCCAAACCAGAGTGCTTAATTCTCTTAGCAAATGTACTGCTTACGGTTGGTGACGATATCAGTCTGTTTTGCATTTCTGTAAAGAAATACTTGAGGCTGGAAAATTTATGAAGAATAAGGGTGTATATTGGCCCCTTGGCTCCGGGTGACGCTGGCATCTGCTGGGCCTCTGGTGAGGCCTCAGGAAGCTTGCAAGCATGGCAGAAAGTGCAGAGAGGACAGGCATGTCACATGGCGAGAGTGGGAGTCAAAGAGAGAGAGAAAAAAAAGTGCCAGGCTCTTTTAAACAACGATCTCTTGTGCACACCAGTAGAGCAAAAAATTCACTCATTACTGCATTAAGCCATTTGTGAGGAATACACGTCTATGATCCAATCACTTCTCACTAGGCTCCACCTCAGACATTGAAGATCACATTTTAACACAAGATTTGAAAGGGATGACATCCGAACTATATCAGTGTCCCTTATCAGGTATTTACCATTTGCTGCTTTTACGAAATGATGATCTTGTATGTAAAAAAAAAAAAAAATTTCATCCACTTAGTAATACATGTTCACTAAATATTTTGATTGCCCAATAAGTTAAATATTTGTGTAACTAGTTGAGGATTACAAAAACAGGCCAAATTGCCCCAGGGAACATCAGTAATACCCCCTTAGTTCAGATATTTTCTAGTTCTGCGTGTTCACAATCTTTTAAAACAGGGATCACAGCCCTCAACTTTTCAGAAGTTTGAAACTAGTGACCTAGTGGACAGGTGAGACAAGTCTTGACTGCTGTGGAGCAGGTGGGCCCTTTGGAGAAACAAAGTAACTATCACTTTGTCTCAGGGTCTAGTTTCTATAATTCATGCAGTATGTTTTTTGCTTAAGGTGAATCCTGGAATATTAAGACCAGAGTGACTTAGATTATATATGCAGCCATATGTGGACTGGCATGATAGAACTTAGTTACCTACTGGTGACTTGACGCTAACTCTTTCCCAAAAGGAGTTCCATGTGGAATGGCAGCCATCATTATGTCCAGCAAAAGCTTCTTTTTGATGAAATAGGTTTTCCAGATAAATAAAAAGAAGGTGACCCATGTACGCTTACCTTGTTGAGCTGAGTGACACTGAAAGGTTTCCCAGTTCCCAGCTAGGATTAGTTAGCAGAACCAAGGTGACTTTTCTCCCGATGAGATTACAATTGTGTGTTATACCACATTTCTGGGTATCTTGTCATTAACCTGTTATCTCCAAAAGTAACCTGTATCTTTCTCAATCCCGAGACTGAGTCACATAGTTAGATCTTTTATTCCTTGAAACACCCACATCAGAAGAATTAGAATAGAAAAAAGTATAGCCTTGTAATCACAGGAGTGAATTTGATTCTTGCTTCTGTCATACATTAGTCAGTTGGTCTCACGTATCGTCTCAGATCTCATTTTCCTGACTGGGCAAACCAAGGATAATAATACTTGTTTCAAAGAGGTTTGGGTGAAGTAATATAATATTTGTAAAGTATGTAGAACAGTACATGATATTAAATAGATGCTTAATATAAAATAATAAGTTATGTCAACTGATGAGGCAAAGGTCACTTGAAAATTAGTTGCTATTGAGAAGGGGGGGACCCCTTGTTTATTAAATTCAAGCCATTTGCCCACTAAGTTGCTGATTCATTCACTTACTCATTCACAGTATTTTGCCAGACCTGAACTAGGTAGTTATTGAATGACTGGTGATTTTTGTTTTAACTTTGAAAATGAAATACAATTTTTATACAATAAGAAAACTGAAGTTGGAGACAATAGAGATTAGAGAAGAGACAAATAATATAGAAAATAGAAAGACAACAGGGAAAGCTAACAAAACTAAGAGGTTTTTTTTGAAAAAATGAACAAACTTTTAGCTAGCTTGACAAAGAAAGAAGAAAGAGGGTTCAAATAACTAAAATCAGAAATAAAAGAGAAGACAATTTTATAGAAATAAAAAAGAATTATAAGAGAGTACCATGAACAATTTGACACAAATTGGATAGCCTACACAAAATGGACAAATTCCTAAAAACATACAACCTATTGAGACTGAATAATGAAGAAAAAAATCTAAATAGGCATAGACCTGTAACCAATAAGAATATGCAATTAATAATCAAAACCTCCCTCCCCCCAAAAAATGCATTAAACGTAGGACAAATGGCTTCACTGGTGAATTCTGCCAAATATTAAATAAGAATTAATAATAATCTCTTTCAAACTTTGATGAAGTCCCACTTGTCTATCTTATTTCTTATGGTATGAGCACTTAGGATTTTGATCAGGAATTGGTTAGGGTTAGGGGTCCTGTTTCAATCTTCTGCTTGTGATCTGCCAATTTTCACAGCACAATTTACTGGTTGTTGGAGGCTTTGTCAAAGATGAGTTGGTTGAGAAATTGAGTCTTTGTTTCTGGAATCTCTATTCTGTTTCATTGGTCTATATGTCTGTTCTTGCACCAATACCAGGCTGTTTCGATTACTTGAAGGCTTATAGTAAAGTTTGAAATCTGGAAGTGTGATACCTCCTGCTTTGTTTCTTTTGCTAAGGATTGTTTTGTCTATTCGTGGTTATTTATGTTTCCATATGAATTTCTATATTGTCATTTCCAGATCCGAGAAGAATGATGTTGGCAATTCAATGGGTATTACATTGAATCTATAGATTGCCTTTGGTAGGATGGACATCTTAACAAGGTTGATTCTTCCTATCCATGAGCATGAAATATTTTTCCATTTGTTTGTGTCATCTTTGATTTCTTTGAGCACTGTTTTGTAGTTCTCATTGTAAAGATCTTTCTCTAGTTAGGAAGATCCCGAGGCATTTCTTTTCTTTTCTTTTTTTTTTTGCTATTGTGAATGGGATTGTGCTTTTTGTTTGTTTCTCCATATGCTTGTTGTTGGTGTATAAGAATGTAACTGTCTTTTGCACATTTATTTGTACCATGAGATTTTGCCAAAGTCCTTTATCAGTGCAAGCAAGTTTTTACAGATTATTTTGGATTTTCGAGATATAGTATCGTATCGTCGGCAAAGAGGGATTACTTGACTTCCTCTTTTCCTATTTGGATATTCCTGATTTCCTTCTCTTGTCTAATTACTCTAGCTAGAACTTCCAACACAATGTTGAACAAGAGAGGTGAAAGTGGGCACCCTGGTCTTGTTCAAGTTTTCAGGGGAAATATTTCCAGTTTCAGTCTATTTAACAGTAGGTTTGCTGTGGACTTATTGCAGATGGCACTTACTATTTTGAGGTATGTTCCTTCAATACCTAGGTGTTGGAGGGTAGAAAACTCAATTTTAAAGATGAGCACAGGATTTGAGTAAATATAATAAAAGATATACATAAAAATCACCAAGAATCACATGAAATGATATTCAACACCACTATGAAATGCCTATGAAAACCACAATGAGATACTACTTCACACTCATGAGAATGATGCATATATACCATATATGTACTTTTATACATATATATACACACACTCATATATATGTATAGAAGTCTATATTATATATATATATGAAAAATAGAGTGTGTGTGTGTGTGTGTTGGTGAAGAAATTGGAATCCTTGAGCATTGTTCTTGGTGTAGACACTGTGAAAAACAGTATAGCAATTCCTCAAAATATTAAAAATAGAATTACTAGATGATCCAGGAATTCTACTTCTGGGTATATAAGAAATTGAATTTGAACAGATTTTTGTATACTCATGTTCATAGCAGCATTATTTATAATAACCAAAGAGTAGAAGCAACCCATGTGCTCATACACAAATGAATGGATGAGCAAAATGTAGCACATTTCTGACACATGTTACAACATAAATACATCTTGAAGACATTATGCTAAGTGAAAAAAGCTAGTCATTAAAAGGAACATATACTATTTCACTTATATGAAGTACTTAAAGTAATCAAATTTTTAGTGAACGCCGGTAGAATGGCAGTTGCTAAGGACTGAGGGGGGGAAGGGAAATTATTATTTAATAGGTATGGAGTTTTAGTTGAGGAAGATGAAAAATGTTCTGGAGAGAGTCACGTGATTGCTCAACAATGGGAATGTACTTAAGGCCACAGAACTGTAAACTTTTCAATGGTTAAAATGGTAAAATTTATGTTACATATATGTTACCACTATTTATTTACAGACATAAATAGCTGCATAAGCTTGATAACTAATAAACACCTTGTCTAAATTTAAAAAAA
Organism: Carlito syrichta; assembly: GCF_000164805.1. Taxonomy (NCBI): domain Eukaryota; kingdom Metazoa; phylum Chordata; class Mammalia; order Primates; family Tarsiidae; genus Carlito; species Carlito syrichta. The sequence continues at coordinate 229,638 of NW_007250796.1, read as the reverse complement.
AACCTATTCTATATAAAAACATAAGAAATTGAATTAGTTTGACAAATATATATGTCTATGTAACCAGTCTTCATCTGTGTAATCACAACCCTAGCAAAGATGTAGAACCTTTCTGTTATCCTAAATATTTCTCACATACCTCTTTTCAGTGAATCTGATCCTTATTTTGAGTCACTGCTCTGCTTTTCTGTCACTGCTGATTAATTTTGCATATTCTAAAAATTCACATAAGTGGAATTATAGTGCATGTATTCAGTCATATCTGTCTTTTACCCTTGGCATATTTTGGGTTTTTATTCATATGTTTGTGTGTATTAGTAGTTTGTACCTTTTTTATTGCTGATAATATTCCAGTGTATGAATATCCTATCATCTTTCTGTTCACCTGTTAATAAACTTTGGGGTTGTTTCCAGTTTTTTATAATTATGAATAAAGCATTCAAATACTTTTGATAATTTGTTTTCATTTCTCTTGGGTTAATACCTTAAATGGGATTGCTAATTCATATTTTACACATATATTTAATTTCATAAGAACTTGCTAAACTATTTTTCAAAATATTTATACTATCCTATATGTGTAAGATGGTGCCATGTATGAGAATTCCAATTGCACGTCATTGCCAATGCTTGATACTTATAATTTTTAAAATTTATCAATTTTAGTGAGTTTGTAGAGGTAATCTAAATTTGTATTTCCATGGTAATTAAGGATGTTAAACATTTTTCTTAGCCTAATAGCTATTTGTTTATCTTTTTTTATTAAATGTCTGTTGAGATGTTTTGTACTTTTCTTAAATCTGGGTTATGTATCTCCTTATAGAGTTGAGCTAACTCTGTATAATCTTAAAATATGTGTAAGTTTCTTGTCAGATAGACATAGAGAAAATATTTTTTACACTCTGTAGCTTATCTATTTCTTAATGGTATCCTTCAAAGAGCAATTTTTAAAAATTTTTATAAATTGAAAATTTTCAGGATTTTAAAAATTTATGTATGTGAGGTCTAAAATGCATGTATTGACACTAAGTTCTTGAATATTTTCCTCTATGTATTTTTCTAAGGCCTTTTAAAAATTTCATATATATTGGACTGTAATCTATCTTTAGGTAAATTTTATGTATGATATATACTAAGAATTAAAAATTTCCCCCCCAATTAATACAGCAGCATTTGATGAAAAGAGTATCATTCATCAGTTGAAGTTTTGACACCTTTTAAAAAACATATTGATTTTTGTGCCTTGTTTTATTTCTATATTTAGACCTGTATCAGACCATCTTGACTACTGTAGCTTTATAGCAAGTTTTGAAGTGAATTAGTGTGAGTCATTCAAGTTTGTTCTATTTTCAGAATTGCTTTACCTATTTTAGGTTATTTTAATTTTCATATAAATTTTAGGTCATCTATTTCTACAAAAGCCTGTGAGATTGGGCTTTTGTTGAGGATATGGATTAACTTTGGGAGAATTGATGTGTTAATAATAATGACTCTGCTAGTTCATGAATATGGTACAGCTCTGTGTTTATTTAGATCTTTAATTCCTCCCAGCAATATTTTATAGTTATCAGTGCATTTTTTTAGTACTATGCTTAGTAAAGCAGTGAAGGTGGATATCCTTGCTTCCCTCTTTATTGTTTCTTTTTAGTGTTTTACTATTAAATATTCTGTACATACATGCATATATATATTTGGCAGATCTTATTTACTAGATCGAATTTCTTCTCTATTCCTATTTTTCTAAGATTTTTTTCTTAAGAAAGATGTTTTCTCTACAATGATTAAGATAATTTCTAATTTGCTATTTTAATATGGTGAATTAATTTGATAATTTCCAAATATTAAACTAGTTTTGCATAGCTGGTATAAGTCTCACTAGGTTATAATATATTTTACCTTTAGCATATCATCATATTTAGCTTATTGATACTTTCTTAAGAACTTTGGTATACTTATAAAAGATGGCCAGTTATAGTTTGTTTTTATTTATTCTTTTGGTTTGGAAATCAAGATAATGTTGACTTTACTAAATGGCTTGTAATACATTCCTTCTTCATCAATTTTCCAATAAAGTTTATATACCATTGGTACTATTTTTAAATGTATACAGAACTTACCAGAGAAGCCATATGAACCAAGAATTGTTCTGTGAGGTTTTTAAATTATAAATTAAATTTGTTTAATATTAACTAATTAAGCTTTTAAATATGATAATGTATGCTATTCAGGTTCTATTCTTTCCGTTTTGATCACTTGTGTCAACAAAGAAATTTGTATATTTTATCTAACTTCTTTCATTTATTGACTTAAAATCCTGAAGGATAGTTGTTTTTTTTGGCAAATTAGATACACATTTTAGTTGCAATCATACATTCTCACATTAATTTGTTCATCTCTGTAGTCACCTCATTGCTGGTATTGAGCCGTCTGTTTTAGCAGCTATGGCCTTAGGGCCGTGTGATAATTTCAAAGAAGGCAAATAATATTTAGCTCCAGGTTTTGATGTAAGTTTTATAAGTCGAGTTAAAATATACAGAGCATAAAACTTACTATTTTAACCACTTTTAAGTAGACAGTTCAGCATCATTAAATACATTCACATGGTTGTGCAAACTATATATTTTTATCAATGTCCTAGCGTCTGGATGAGACACAGAATATAGACTAAGCTTATTTAATAACTGAACATTTTGTACAATTTTTAAAAAGTCCTCATCTCTCTATTTCCATTAATAGTGATATTTACATATCCAGAATGAATGGATTAGAAAGTGGTAGGCAAAGATTTTCTGTGAAGAAACAGATAGTAAATATTTTTAGGCTTTTAGGGCCAGATGGTCTCTGTCATGGCTACTCATTCTAACTAGTTTCTTCATGTCTCTTTTAACAAATACATTCAATTCTCCCTAAGGAGGATTGAACAGTCTGGGTAACTCAGTAGTTATCAGCTCCGACTACACATTATGAATACCTTGTGTTGGGGTAAAACATTTTTTAGTACGGAAATGCAGCCAAGGTAGACATTAGAATCTTATATTAGGCAAACTCTGATTGGTTTGCTCTGGCCCCTAGGCACACCTCTCATTTCTGTCAATCTGTGGGTCTCTGCTCTTTACAAAGTTTGCTTGAGTTGTGATCATCTTACACACCGCATGAAAACATTTGTCCCTGATATATTTCTCGATTTCTTCATTTCATCCTCAAGTTGGCTCTCTACCCTTCAGGTGAGCACCTGAGACTGCCTACTTGGACTTCACTTAAAGAGCAAATGTGTAGGATGATTGTCATTTTTTCTGTCCAAAGCTAAATAAAAAATACTAGAAATCACACATAAGATCATGAAGGTGAGATATAAGAAGTTCAGTGAGCAAAGAGGAAACAGACTCATGTTGTAAAAGGTATAGTGGTTTCAGCAGCAGGTAGACGGTTGTGGGTGGAGACTGAAGGATTTTCATCAGTGAAGTGCTGTTATAACCCTGGAGAAAAACTGCAGTGGCAAATGCGGATGACACAATTGAGAAGCCAGAAAAACTAGAGCAGGAATTACTGTGAGTTATGATGGCACTCCTGATTACCCGATCAAGAATTATTGGTGCTTGGTGAGAGGAACTAACTCAGAATTGGGAGGGATGTGATGAACTTGACTGTTTCAGGCTTTGCTGAAATCGCAGACCATGCATGGGTAGGGATCTAAAGAATGGTGATAGTACAGATGTCTAGGGATGGAGTATTGTCCCGTGCCTTGTTCTACATTTAGCACCAAGGATGTGACGCTGTGGATTTACACTTAACCCAAGAAAAGGAAATGTGTCAGGACAATAAATTTGATACTATTTACAATCCTGGTAAAGGACCAAATAACAACACTGGCAGAAAGAGACAAATGAAAGTGATGCCATGGAATTATCCTTTTATCAATATATACTCTTTATACACTGATAAACATTAATTTCCTATCTATACTCTTGTTTTACTACACGGCTGTTTAATTCCAGATATGACCTCTACATGTTCAACCAGGAGGCAATCGTCACTTTAGTTAAGAGCATTAACCTTCTTACCCTGAAAATTATCTTTCTTTCAGAGCTATTTTGTCTCTGACTAACATAAGCATCATCAGTGACCTTGCATGTCTGTCTGTACAGCATTAGGAAGTTTGTAACAGCGTGTGAGTTCACTGTTGAAATCAGTAAATTCTAAACGACTACCTCTGATTACCACCAGTGACATCACTATTCCTGGTGGATTTTTTTGGACCAGATGCCAACGTTTTTCTTTGCAAAAAGAGAATCCCTGATGGTAGGGCTAGAAAAGTTCAAGGTCAGAAATCGAGTTCACTTTGTAAAATCAAAAGCTAAAGAAAGAAATGTGACTTGGCCAAAGACTCGGTGTACATTCGTCTTTGATCTGTACAAGAAGCAAAGCCTTCAGACTCCCCAAGTTTTTAATTATATGGCTCTGTTTCTGCAAGAGGTGGGTATCAAGCCAAATTCAAGATCTAACATATAAAGTTCTTTGAGAAAGATTTACATAAGTATGGCCAGATGCATAAGTAAAAGCTAAAGAGTTAGTTTACTAAGTTAAACCAGGGATATTCTGCATGCATAATAAAACTTTCAAGGTCAAAGGTGGTTTCTGGTTTTGAATAGAGAAGGTATTCACTATTCAAAATGCCTCTTCTTCAATTGGATTCATTTTGAATCACAGATTGTGTTCTGTGGCTGCTGTTTAAGGGGTGTGTTTGTGTTGTTCAGCTCTTATTCTTGGGTGAACACAGCTGTAAGAGGACCAGGATTTTCCAGGGCTCTGCTGAGAAAGACCTTGACCCAGGTTTCTCCCACAATGTCTGTGGTTCACCTTCTCTTTGCCACGGTGTCAGTTTTCATTACCTTGACATTTCTCACGCTTTGATGTGTGATATGAAATGGTGGCCCTTGGCGATAGATGGGGAAATGAGGCTTCACGGGGACGTAGAGCGCTTGCCAAAGGAAAGGTGTGGAAAATGGATGCGACAAGGTTATTCAGATTGCTTTCTTAAGGAGTTTCAACTCAGCTGTGTATGATGTTACTAACAGTTTCTGCATCGGCTTGTTTACTAGAGGGCTATCTGTGTATCCTCTTGCAAATTTGTCACGGATGATTTTGACTTCATGGCCTACGTGCAAAGTACTGCCTTTCCTCTCCCTCACATAGGAAAATTTCACGAACACAATAACGTTCAACTGCTGAGACCTCAAAATTATAATGGTGCCCTTTTGTTTTCATACTGTTCTTGCTGTCTCTCTTTTCACTGGGTTTACTTTGTTTTTGTTTAGTAAAAGTCTCTATACCCTAATTGAGTTAAATCATGTAGTCTCTCTTTTGTCTGCAGTCTAATAACAAGAATAAACAATATCAAAAATATTTAGACCACACTTTTTTTTCTTTTCTTGAAGTGTTGTAATGGAAAGAACATGGACTGGTGCATAGAGGCTATAACCAGGAATTTAATACAAGCTTCCAGAAGGGCATATGAATCTAGTGTTAATCTGGGATGAGAGTGTTATCCTGTGGGTGTTAGCAGTAGGCAGGTGGGCAATGACAGCATGATTCCAAATGGTGGATTTGTTTGTTATCAAGAGTCTGTTCAGTCATTGTCTGGAGAATGTGTGTGTTTGTGTGTGTATGTGTGTGTTTCTCTTAAATATGGCTTCTGTCCCTATGTTCGTTTTCTATTTCTGCATAACAAACTATCTCACACTCATACCCTTAGGGACCTAACACGCATAATTATCTCACAGTTTCCAGGGTTCAAGAGTTTGGGTAGGGGTTACATGGGTCCTCTGCTCAATTTCATTCTGCTCAAATTAAGATGTTGGCTGAAGCTGTCATTTCATCTGAGATTCCTTTGATCTGTTTCAAACTTAGAGGGTTGGCAGAAGAATTCAGTATATTGTGGTTGCAGGACTGAGACCCCCAGCTTCTAGAGGTCATCTCACCCCTCCCCATAGACAGTTCACCTAAGCTGGTAGTTTCCTACCTTTCTCCTGGCCAGGAGGAGAGAATATCTCAGTGTGTTCCACTCCCTTTTAAAGGCCTCGCCTAACTAGGTCAGACCCACCAGGATAATTAATTTCCTCTTAATTAGCTTGAAGTCAAGTGATTCATTATATCTGTAATGTGTCTTTACTGCTGCCATAAACTGCAAATTACAGCTTCTAACCATCACTCAAGGCTATAATATGAGGGGCCAAAGATCATGAGGGCAATCATACAATTCTGTATCTCGCAGTTTGCCTTACTTTATCTAACCTACTGCCATGGGACCATTGTAGGCCTCCTCAATGCAAGTCCAGCATCCTCTTCTCAAATCTCACTCTCTCTGTGCATTATTTACTGCTACCTACTCACCTGATTCTCCTTAAAGTTTTCTGATGTTGCTGTCTTTTAATTTTCCTACCAGAAAGGTAGTGTAATGAGATCAGAGAAAGCACATCATGCTTGAGGTCAAACAGAACCAAGTGTTAGTTCTAGCTCTGCTTCTTTTCAGGAGCAGTCTACAAGTAGCTTGTTGCTGCTTGAATAATATAGACAGGAATTAGCAAATACAAAGGAACTTCCTCCTCTTGTTTCCCATTTCATTCTCCCTTTAATACCTTCCATCGGCAGGACTTAAACAAAAGCTAGTATTTTATGCCAAGAGAGCCTGGAAAACACAGATTGCAGCCTCCAGATGGTGATCTTAGAGTCGAGAGACAATAGGTAAATGGTAGGTACGGTTATTTGCCCATGGTTCATAGCAGTGACAGAGTTGAACAGATACTTTGATTCCCTTGATAGTTCCAGACTGGGATGAGAATCACCCTCTTTGGATACAACATTGCTTTGAGTCACAAATACAGATTATTACTTTGTCCCAAAGTATCTTCCTCTCTCTCATCTTCAGACCTGTTTGTTGTTTGACCAGTTTTACCTTCACATCTGCACACAGATGATGGTTTCTTGGGTCTCCCCTAGAGAGTTGGACCTCTTTAATTCTGTCAGAAATCACTCATGTACTCTGATTCTACGCGTTGCACCCTTCTGCACTCTCAGTGCCTTTGCTTTCTCTCCATTCCCCCTTACCTAGTACTATGCATTGCAGAGGTTTGCTTGCTGCAGACATCTCAGTAGGGCTTGCAGTGGAAGCAGAATCAGTTCTGGCACAGCAGCCTTCCAACGACACCACTTATTAGGCTGTTCCCTACTCACGTGGCCGTGTAATTCTCTGACCCACTTTAAGCCATGGGCTGGCAAGGCTGAAAGAGACCAGCCTCCCAAGGGTTAATCTACTCATACATTAATCTGCTCCTTCTCATCGTGTTTTTTATTGCTCTGGGTTATTGTAAAGGTGCAGAGATTAATTAGCAGATTTAAAACCTTGAGAGCTTCATTACATAATTTTAGTCATCAGCAAACCTTGGGAAAACTTAAAAAATGAACACACTAAATCATTTTAATGGGAAATTTAGCTAGGTGTCTTTACAGAATATTTTATTGCTTGTCTTCTTAACAGACAGCTGCCTTAATGTGTCCTTAGACACTGGAGCTCATAGCTGGGTTGCTCCTTGGGAGATCTTGTTCTTGTCTTGTTGTGAAGAGGTGGGAATTGCCTGTCACAACTGGCATTATTAAATACAGGTAGACTCTGGTTAAGAAATTCTGGCATCTGAAAGCCAGAATGTGCAAATAAATATATTGGGGTTTATTCATGTTGCAATAACAGTCTACCTTTTAATTTTTTAAAAAATGAGATTCTAAAATAGTGATCTTACTTGTTCTTGTGGAATCATCGAATTGGTAAGAATTTGCTTTTCTGTCAGTTAATCCAGAAACATGACCACTGGGCTCCAGGAAATTCTGCCACACCTGCAAATTGCCAGTCTCACAGGGCTGCTGATTGTGAGTAGGTTAGGGAATGAATTTTTCTCTTGGTTACCTGAGCACACAGCCCTCTCTTCAGTGCCAGGCGGGACTTCTCCTCCCCAACTTCCTCTGCACTTCCTCAAGGGGTCACCTCCAAGGTGCCATTACTTGCTCTTAGAGAGACATTGCAGATCCCTCGAGAAAGAAAACAAAAATTTGAGAGAGAAGATAATTTGTGAACAAAATTTAAAAGTAAATGATGGCCTTAGCACAAACTCAACAGTTGCTGTTTTTCATCTGATGTTTGCTTGCCCAAAGTGCATGGCGTCAAGGTAACAAATCCTCCTGAATCCCTTGACAGATGAGAGACAGGTCTCTTGAAGCTGTTAAAAGAAGAACTTTAGACAAATTGAATTTAACAGTTTAATTGAGCAAAGAACGACTCCTGAATCAGGCAGCCCCTAGCATCACAGCAGATTCAGAGACTCTAGCGCAGTCACGTGGTGGAAGATTTATGGGTGGAAAAGGAAAAGTGAGGTATATAAACAGCTGGACTGATTGCAGCTCGCAGTTGTCTTCCTTGAACATGGTTTGAACAGTTGGTCACAACTCGGTGACTGGCACAAGAGAAGGTTACTGTCCGTTTACATAACCCATGAGGTTACAGTTCATAGTGTATAGAGAATATTTAGGCTAAATGGAAAACATGTAAGGTGGCAGCTTTAGACTAAACTTAACAGAGTTGAATTTGGTCTCTTAGAAGTAGTCTGAGCCATCCTTCCACCCCCTCCAATCACCAGCACCCCAGATTCAGTTAGATATTATCTAAGTTGCTAACAATTAGAGAGGAGGGGCAGTTCAAGTTTCCACATTGTTCTGCACATATTTTTCTGAATTGTGTGTCTATATATGGTTTTTTCTGTTGTCCATCACCAAATTTCCTGTCTAGATTCTGTGGAGAGGCCATGGGGGCACACAGGCAACCAGAACAAAAGCCTGAGGACTATATTTAGCTTGTGTCTGTCGAGCCCTGTTTCTCAGCTTCTCGGGGCTTGCATTTCTTCCCTTTCAGTCTCTGAGCCCATGTGTGGGTGAGCATGCATTTCAATTTCTGTTTGTACCTCTATACTGTGTGGCTAAATTACATGGAATAAGTCATATTACTTTTGGGGGGTACCAAAAAAGACTCAGAGTCAAATATACACTCTGGAGTTGCACTTCATTGCTTGTTGTATTTTACATACGAACACTTTTGTTCCTTGGACAATCCTTTGAAATATACCTTTTGAGGAAAAGAAAAGGACTATGTTTATAGTGGCACTTTAAGAAAAAAGAACTATGCTTATGAGAGCACTAATAGTAATTTCCAAATGAGGATAGTTCCCTCTCTATACATTTTTCTAGAATATTTTTTAAAAAGTCATATTATTGATGTCAATTATAAAAAAATCCCTAGCCCTTTGGAAAGCTTAAAATGTGAATAAAATCATTTAAGGTTTCAATGCCCAGAGAAAACCCCAGCCATAAATAGCAATTTCCTATGTTTCTAGTCATCTTTTCACCCACTTTTCAAATATCAACTCCAACCCTTTCTTCCTTGGGATTTGGCTTGGACCAGGAGTGGGTATGGGTCTGTATCTAATTTAGGTGCTTGTCCTTAATTTGCACCAGCAGCCACAGAGATGCCACTTGTTCTCATCTGGTCTTCAGAAATCAGTCCAGAGTGATGTAAGTTGTTGCTGTTTTCTCCTGAAAAGCAGTTTCTATTCTGCCACAAGGTGACTGAGTCATCGACATCCATAGGAATTTTCTTACTCTCTTCTACGATATTTTGGGGGAATGTGGTGTCTACTCGGAAGCTTTCTAAGGCTTTTCTGCTGGACACTCAATGCAGATATTTCTTCCATGTTGTCCCCTGAGATAGTAACTATGGCTCATTTCAATCATTACATGTTAACACCTCTGCCTTCAAATCAGAGTTCTTCTTATAGATTACCTTTTTTATTTAGAGGGAGGCCATGTCTTCTCATATCTCCTTAGAATTAGTTGGTTTTCTCCAAAATTATATTTGAAAAAGTTCAAACATATAGAAAAGTTGATTGAGTTAGGCAGTGAACACATATTTGCCTTCCACCTAGATCCCACAGTTAATATTTTGCTGTATATGTTTTATTTTATGTCTTTAAATATATTCATCCACCTATCAATTTTCTTTTTGGGGATACATTCAAAGAAAGTTGTGGACATCACTACCCTCTTGGTAGACAGCTCTGCAATGACTCTGACCTCCTGATATTGTCGTCCTTGTGCTGTCCCCTACCACATTATACCAAAGTTGGTCTATGTGACCCGTAGAATATAAAGGAAGTGATAATGTGTGGCTTCTAAGGCTAGATCATGAAGGCACTAAGATTTCCTCTTTGCAATCTTTCTTGGGCTGTTCACTCGGGGGAAGCTAGCTATCATGTCTTGAGTAGCCCTTTGCAGAAACCCACATGATGAGTAACTTAGATCTCCTGCCAATTGCCATCAAGTAACTATTATTCCTGCTAACATCTTGATTTCTACTTCCTAAAAGAGTCTGAGTCGGAACTAGTCAGCTAAGCTGATAATAAAATCTTCACCAATAAAGGCTGTGATATATATATTGTAACATTTAACAGTATATACATATTGTTGCTTTAAGGCATCATAATCACATTTTGGGATATTTTGTTACAGAACAACACATAACTAATACTGCACGTTATCCTTAGATACTTCAGTATGCATAGAATTAACAAGTATTCAATACTTATTTTCTATTTTCTTTTGTGGTTAAATTTGCATATGATAAAATACACAAATCCTAAATAAGTTATTCAATGAGTTTTGCCTAATACATATACTGAGTTACCCCAATCTCTATTTATCAGCAACTTAGAAAGGTTCCATACAACCTTTCTTGTTTGTGATTCACCCATGGAGTTGTGTTTATTTATTTATTTTTATTGTATGACTGCACTATAATTTGTTTAGACTCCCATTTGGAGATATTTGGACTGATTCCATGTTGGGCCATTATGAAGGAAATAGTCATACACAATATTTTGTTAGGCTTTTTGCAGAAATACATATTAGTTTTTAGATTAAAGACGTAGAGGTGAAATTGTTGAGTCATGTGACTAGTACATGTTTAAATTTACAAGAAACTTTTCCTAAATTTTATACTCTCATCAATAATGTGTGTATGTGCTGGTTATACTACATTCTTATCAGCACTTGGTATTCTGTCCTTTTAATTTTGGTCACCCTGATGAATGTGTAATGGTGTATCATTGCACTGTTTTTTTGATTTGTCTTGTTTTTTTTTTCTGTTCCACGTTTCAAATCTTATTCAGAGGTATTATTTTCCCCTTTGACTATTGGATGATACTATTTTTCATTTCTCTGATTCACGTTGTTTTTAAGTATTCACATGTAGGTTTTACCATGTTTTGATTTATTTTTAAACTTGCCATTTGCTCATCTTTAATTCAGAAGTAATACATTCAGTTGCTACTTTTACTTACTTTCAACTTGGGAGGGATGTATCACCTTGTTTCAAACAAAATACTATTTCGCAGAAAGTGAGCATGTTTACAAACAAGTCCCTTACTGTCACCTCCTTTTTCTTGGTCAGAAAGCCACATTTCTGAGTTTCTAGGCAAACAATAGACATCTTCCTGCATGAACATTGATGGTGTTCTAATCCTCTTTAGAGATCTATCCCCTGAGGTAATATGCTCTGTGGTTTTCAAACAACTGTAATCAGCTTTACCTGAGGAACTTTAAAAAAAATCCTGATTTCTAGATTCAAGGCTCTAGCTAGTCTATATTGCATCTTTGCATGAATATAAAAAAATGTATTATACCTGGGAAGATACATGGCTGGGTCCATGGTTTGGCCATCAAGCACATCTTTTTATGAATTAGAAAGAAGTATTTCTTCTTCTGAGCAAATTTAGCCTAGTCTAAAAGCTCAGGATGGACTTCAGACTCAACTTGTCTTTGTGGTTGAGGACCCTTGTACAGTTAACAGCTTATACAACTGTCTGTAAAATCCCTGTCAGGTCCCTATCCAGACCAGATGACATTTTATTTCTGTGGACTGGAAGCAAGGAAATTGTATTATATGTGTATATAAAATATATATATGCCATTCTGGGATGGGTGTCAGAGGTGCCTTATATTATTCTACAATCTCTGATAGGAAAGACCCCCAATACCAGGTCAATGGAGTACCTGATTATAACAAGAATGAATGAAAGAATAAAGAGTAATAGGTGTTGATTCATATTATTTCATAAAAATCAGATACATTTCCATAATCTAGAGATAACCACTGTCGATTCTTTGATATTATTTTCTTATACATATATATACACATATATATGTACATACACACACACACACACACACACACACACACACACACACACACACACACACACACATACACACACACACACACACACATATAATTTTTCCTAGATGTTGGGTGATGGTAATGAGAAATGGCAAGCTCTGAAGCAGACACCAGGCAAAGAAGCCTGAACTACATCATTCATTCTCCATCTTTTCATTTTGCAGTTATTGTGTATTTAACATATGTTCTTAGAAGAACCTTGTAAGTTGATACAATTTTCTTCAATGGTGGGACTTCTTTTCAAGGTTATGTGCAGACATATCTCTACTCATTTTATAAGTACAGAGATGATGCCTCACAACCTCTGAGAAATTAAGTGGCTTCTTACAAAGATGAGCATTGCAATGCCATTCTCTAGTGAACAGTAACCAACTTCTGGCTCTGCAGGGTGTTTCCTTTCAAGGTCACCCTGAGCCAATAGCTATAAAGGGACTGGCATAATGAGGAGCATATGTCCAGTCCAGTCAAAAAGCATTTTGTCCCTCCGCCCCGTCCAGATTTAAGACCTTAGTACTGAAATTGCCTATCAGCAGAAGGATTAAGTTTCACAGTGAAAGAGAGAGAGAGAGAGGCATGCAAGCATTCATAAGGGAGAGAGAGAGAGAGAGAGAGAGAGAGAGAGAGAGAGAGAGAGAGAGAAAACATTATTTTGGCCTCTGAATTTGTTGTAGAGTTTATGCTATTCCAGAATGGGTGCCAGAGGTGGTTTATATTATTCTACAATCTCTGATAGGAGAAATTCTCAATATCACCTCAATGGAATACCTGATTATAACAAGAATAAATAAAAGATCAAAGAGTAATAGGTGTTGATTCATTTTATGACAATAAAAGTAGCATTATTTTATAAAAATCAGATACATTTCCATAATCTAGAGATAACCACCATCTACACTTTGGTTTATTTTCTTACTAAATTGGTATATTAGATCGTACAGGTATTTCATAGTCTCTTTTTATTTAAGACTATACTATGAGTGTTATACTTCCTTATGTGCTCTTTAAAAACATGGTATTAAGTTGTTAAATGATGCAACATTTATTAAGATTCTGAACATCCACATTGCCAAGTTAGTACTCAAAAATGTTTAAATATTTTTCTCCATCAATAATGTAGGAATGTCCTTTTCCACTACATATATTATTCTGAAAATTGTATTTTAAGGTTTACAATTTTTGAGATCATAATGTGTCTTATGTTTTTATAAGTTTATTTTCTATTACTGGTAAGATATATTTTTCATATGCTTGCAATCTTGTTTTTATTGAAAACATACATTACCAATTTTAATATTTTTGGTAATATTATTATTTATTTGTAAGAGCTCTACTTTATTATAAGGTTTTATTCTTTTTCATCATACATTACAGTTTTTCTAGTTTATCTTTTTATTTTACTTATGTATTTTCATAGCAAAGGAAATATTAATTACTGTTTTAAAATCTACTTACATTTTCCTTTATGGTTGTCACTTTTTGAGTTTACAGTTAGAAATATATTCCTATTATAGCAGTCATTAATCTGAATTTTTTACTTGTTCATTTATACAGACTTTTACATTTAACTACATAATGTATTTTATAATCTATTTCAATCAATTATATGTGGCACAGCTATAGTTTTGTAATTTAAACTTTATTTTATTGCAGTTTACTAGTAAATGCTTTACAAGTTCATGACATATTATCTTTGTCTTATGTTGAATTATTGCCTTACTAGAATAGGACTCTTTCTGGGCTTTCTGTTTTATTTTATTGATCTGTCTTTCAATTCCTGTGTCAGATTATATTATTTGTTGGGGTAAACTCTCTTAATTCATATTTTCCTTTTTAACATTTATCTTTAAAATTTTTTCCCAAATACATTTCAGGATAATTGTGTTGAAATTTTCACCTATTCCCATCCTATAATTTAGTGACATTTTTATTTGAGAATTATGTTATTCTAATATTGATTCTCTCACTCTTTATAATTTTTTTTTTTTTGAGTTGGAGTCTCACTCGGTCGTCCAGACTGGAGTGCAGTGGCCGCTTCCGGCCACCGCAGCCTCCACCTGCTGGGCTCCGGTGATCCTTCCGCCTCAGCCTTCCGAGTAGCTGGAGCTACAGGCGCGCGCTACCATCCCCGGCTGATTTTTTGGTTTATTGTAGAGATGAGGTCTCACTGACCAGGCGGGTCTCGAACCCGTGGACTCAGGCAATCCACTCACCTTAGCCTCCCAAAGGCACTCTTTATAATATTAAAACTAGATACATCTTTTACATTAATTTCATTATGTTAACATGACTGTGAGCAACAAATGAAAATAGCTTAATTATACTTTTAAATGAAGACCAAGGATTCTTTATAGAAAAAATGAAAATTAAATACACATTACTTCTACTCCAAAGGTGGAGTAACAAGGCATTTTCCCTCTTGTCTGACACAACTAGAAACGTCGACAAAACAAAAATATTATCAGAAAAGTAGAGAAAAGACTAAAGATATTAAGTAGAGACTTAGAAGAGATACCAAAGGCCCAACTGAACTTATAGAAATGAAAATTTTAATTAATAACAGATTACATACTTCAAAAAAATTTATTAGTGAACTTGAAGAATTACATTAGAAACTATCAAAAATAAAATATACTGAGAAAAACTTTTTTTTTTGAGTTGGAGTCTCACTCTGTCACCCAGACTGGAGTGCAGTGGCCGCTCCCGGCCACCACAGCCTCAACCTGCTGGGCTCCGGCGATCCTTGAGCCTCAGCCTTCCAAGCAGTTGGAACTCCAGGCGTAAGCTACCACTCCTGGCTAATTTTTTTTAATTATTTATTGTAGAGATGCGGTCTTGCCAAGTTGCCCAGGCAGGTCTCGAACCCACGGGCTCAGGCGATTCACTCACCTCAGCCTCCCAAAGCATGGGATTACGGGCTGAGTCACCGAGCCCGGCGAGAAAAACATTTAAAAAAATGAACAGAGCGTTCGAACCGCAGTGCAATGTCAAACCACCTAAAATATATGTAATTGAAGTCCTTGAAAGAGAAAAGAAGATACTAAAAAGTGTTTTTAAAAAATAGAAGAAAATTTTTCAAATTTGACAAAAAACTAGAAATCCACAAAACTCAGTAAACTCAATGAACCCAAAGCATAAAAAGAAATGAATAAAATGATACCAAATTTACCTCATAATGAAATTGCTTAAAACCAGAAGAGAAAATTTTAAAAGCAGCCAGAGGAAAAAATATTGAGTATACATTTTCCTGTTGAGCTTTTCTTTTTCCAAAAAGTCTGATGATAAATTATGTTTAGAAAGTATAGTAACAAAATTCATGATGACAAATGAAAGGAATCATAGCCTTACTTCTACTGTCATCAAAAACATATAGTTAGAATGCCAGAATCTATTTTTTTGTAAAATGCTTTGTAAGTTGAGAAGAGAGAAATAGCATCTGTACATGATTTTAAAAATGAGTTCATTATAACTCATAAAATAAAATGATATATGCATAGATATGAAGATGTCAGCTCTCCCCTAATTAATATATATGTTCGATGAGAATGATGTTATAACCCTAAGATTTTTTGTTTGTTTGTATATTTGTTAGGAGGCAGTTTTCTTCTCTTAATTTCTCTTTGAATAAATCTGCAAATTAAATTGAATTTTACGACAGAATCGATTTGGACTTCAAGATAGAAAATGTCATGTCTGAATAATAAATGTATCTTTTCCTTCAAATAAAGGATTTTTTCAACTACTCCCGGATAGTTACATCGACTGGAATATTCATAAAAAAAATAAATAATGCAAAAATAAGGATATAGCGAAAAATGTGGCTTTAGTCAAACAGCTCCCTGGCCTTTGTCTCCAGATCTTAGAAAGTAACCTAAACTCTTGGAATGACTCAAGTAATATTCATATGACAGTTTATGACCTTGGGGTGAATCATGATGGCCTCTTGATTCACATAAGACTGACCTCTGGGGTGGGGAAGCCAAGCACTTGGTTTCAACAACGTAATCAATCAATCAATCAATCAATCAATCAAGCCTATGTAATGAAACACCCCTAAATCACTATGACCACCAACGCTTGAATGAGTTTCTTGTGTTGGTAATACTCCATTTTTATTGCCACACATTGATGAGAGGGTAACTTGTTCAAAGATAACAGAGGCTTCTCATTTAAAACTTTTCCACACTCTGGCCTATGAATCTCTTTATTTGGCTAATATTTCATATGTTTACTTGCCCTGTAAAACAAACAAACAAACAAACATAACTCTGTGTATAAAAGTTTTCATAGAGTTCTGTGGTCCTTCTGTTATGACCGGAGTGTGAGAAGGTAGATTGCCATTATGCAGAGAATTTAATTAAGAGTTCATTATTTATGCCGGTAACCAAGTGGACTATTGTCCTAAAGGGCTTTCGGTCCTGAGTGAAGCAGGTGGTGGACTTATAAAGGCAAAAACTGCAAGGATATTTAACAACTTAGCAACCATAGCAACCATAAACTAGCAACTTTAGCAACCAAAATGGGAACTTTTGATTGTTAGGGAGTTTTTATTAACTCTCTGTCCCAGGCACAGCTGTTGACTGGAACAATTAGGGCAGTTACATGGAGACAAGGTGGAAGGACTACTATACAATGGAGTTACCTTGGTTAGGTCATGGATTTCATTTAAGTTTAATTAACAAAGCATGCAATTACACAGAACTTGTGACTAGGGAGTTTCCAAATGGTCAGGAGAAACAGTTTATGGGAAACAGGAATGTGGGTCTGTGAGTACAAGGAACTTATTTTAGTCACACGTGGCGGGGGGGCTATATCTGGGTAGCAAGCAGCTATGATGGAGGATTTTTAACAAATATGCAGTTACTTGTATTAAGCAAGATATTACAGGCTATTATAAGTTTTACAGACATTTCACTTCTGGAAAGGTATTAACAATATGAGTTTTTGGTGACTTCCTGAACTTGCAACTGGTGTCAGAAGTGGGAGTGATCTCGTGTGGACTCTTTTCCCAGACTCTGTAATTGGTCCCAAATAACTTGCAGCTGGTGTTAGAGATTTTGGGAGGACATGGCAATCTGTAAGACCCTACTCCTAATCTTGCAGTTTGATTAAATCAGGGTGGTGGGGGTCACTTTTGTTCTTGAGTATATTAGCAATTTTATTATTATTTTATTTTAAAGATCTAGGGTATAATTCAGGATTAAGTACATAAGTAGTCAACGTGCAAGTGAAATTTGGGCTTCCCACTCATCCTTATTTTACCTGGTTTAGGATCAGGTATCCCTATTGATGTTATGTGCTGCCCACAGCCCAGAAGTGTCCTGCTACTGCCAATCCCTTTCTTGTAGTATTATGATAAATGCTCAGGGTCCACTTAAGAGTGAGAACATGTGGTACTCAGTCCTTTGTTTCTGTGAAAATCACTCAGTATGATAGACTCTAAATTCATCCAGTTGCTGGGAAGTCCATAATTTTGTCTTTCTTTGTGGCTGTGTAATATTCCATAATGTATATGTACTATAATTCTTTTATCCAGTTCACTTTTGATTGAGAGCATGGTTGGTTCCGTGTTTTTGCTACTGTGAATAGTTCTGCAGTAAACATGAGTGTGCAGGTATCTTTTTGGAGAGTGATTCGAGTTCCTCTGGGTATATTTCCAGAAAGGGGATTGCTGGGTCATATGGAAGGTTGATTTTCAGATCTTGAGAAAATGCAGTCGGGCATGATGACTCAAGCCTGTAATTGTAGCACTTTGGGAGGCTGAGGTAAGAGGATTGCCTGAGCTCAGGGGTTCAAGACCAGCCAAGGCAACTTGGTGAGACCTCATCTCTAAAATAAATCAAAAAATAAGGTGAACGTGGTAACACACGCCTGTAGTTCCAGCTTCTTGGAAGGCTGAGGCAGAAGAATGGCCTGAGTCCAGCAGGTCAAGGTTGCGGTGGCCTTTTGTGTGCCACTGTACTCCAGCCTGGGCAACAGAGTGAGACTCTGACTCAAAAAAAAAGAAAAAAAAAGAAAAAAAAAGAAAAAACAAGAAAAAAAAGCATCATATTATTTTTCACAGAGGTTGTGCTAATTTGCACTCCCACCAACAGTGTAAAAATGTTCCCTCTTCTCAGCATCTGTTGTTTTTTGAGTTATTAATGATGGCCATCCTGACTGGAGTTAGGTGGTATCTCAGTGTGGTTTTGATTTGCATTTCTTTGATGATTAGTTTTATTGCTAATCATGATTCTTAAGGATTGAGAAAAATGTAATCTTTATCTGTATTCATGCTACTATTTTATTGTTTGTTTATTACTTTAAAGGTCAGGAATGGATGCTAAGTTTTATAAAATTCCTTTTGTTGTTTTCTGTCTGCCCAATAATAATAGCTATTCATTTAGGACTTTCCTGGCATTTTGCTAGGAATATTATATATATATTTAATCTCATTTCATTCTCACAACATCCTATGTGGTAGACAATATCATCTCTCTGTTTTGTCTTTAACTCTACAGAGGCACAGAATGGTTAGGCAATTTTTCCAAGGTCACACAGTCATTGATTGATGAAACTAGCATTGGAAGGCCTGCTTGTATAACTACAGATATGAAAATCTGAAATCATGCCATACTATATGAATTATGTCAAAATATCTTCTTGTGCTAAAATATTCTTTTCTCTAATTCTTTATAATGTATATTTTATTAATATACTTCTAACTTGGATTTACTAGTGTGTTATATAAAACCTCTACATTGGGATGTGAGATTGGTATATAGTTTTCTTTTTTTGTGCTTTGTAACATGTTTATTAGTCATACTTGAGTAAATGAATTCAAAAGCTTCACTTCTTTTTGTGCTTTGGATAAATTTAGATATGATGGGAGTTCTTTGGTGCATGACTATCTTAAAACAACTTATCATTAAGCATCCATGCCTCTAGCTTTTTGTAGAGGTGAATTTTCTTATATATATTTAATAATTGTAACTTTTTAATTATCTTTTCAGGCAACTGATTTATTAAAATATCTACCTCTTTTGAGTCTACGTTAGTACTACACACACACACACACACACACACACACACACACACACGTATTTCAGCTAAAATTAGGGAGACACCAATAGAAACTTGCAAGAAGTGCTGATTTTTCCTTTGTTTTATGTTGAGGTGAGATGTCAACTTATTTTACTTAAAATTTGTTGATTATAATCAGCACTAATTCAATCTTATTCAACTTTTTTTCTGATTGCATTTATGTTATCTTCTTGGTTGCTTGCTGATTTCTTGTTCCTAGATGGGAAAGGAACCCATGGTCCTTGATGTTCAGTAAAGCTCAGATTCTGTGTGCTCAGGAACCAGGTGCCTTAATGAAATAAAAACTCAGAAGGGCTTTCTATTTCAAATATTTCTGATTTAAAAGTGGTTAGGTTGAACACTGCATTTCCCTTTCACACATTTTGGTATATCAGTCGGTTTAGGGTTGTCTTTCTTTCAAAGCTACTTCATATCCCTAAAGGATCATGGCATTAAAAAAAAACCTTGTCGCTGTCCGTGCACCTTTTAGATGCATTGATGATTGTTTTATGCATTTTAATGCATTCCTTTTTGCTTCTATCCCTGCCTCTTTTCTAATTGTCTTTGGATCGTTATTCAGTGTTACATTTTGAGTTGGAATGCTTTTTTACCTTGGTAATTAATATTTCTGACCTAGCACTGGCTTCCAACCAGGTGATGAATCTCTGAGATCCTCTGTTTGAGAATTATGGTTGGAAGTGGGTTCAACAGAAGGAAATTACAAGAAAAACTCATGACAGAAGACTCATCATCTTCCCCTTGAGTTGTAGGTAGTCTATTAATGGGGGTATACTATCATGAGAGTTTACAGAGGGTCCACTAGGGTAGTTTATAGGGATATTGACAAATATCTCATGTCTCCTACTTCTCCATCTCCTTGAAGTTAGATATGGCCATATTTCCCCAAAGAAATGTGATCAGAAGTTTTAGTGATGTTTGTCTGTTCTGAGCATTATTTCCTATATTTTGGTACTTTTCTGAAAGACTGCCAAAGCCTCGATGTCAAGTTGTAGACTTTCCTTCCCTTCCTAGCTCCGTGAATGACAGCAATGAGCAGACCTCCCCTATAGACTCATATTGGAAATGTAGTGAAGATAATAAATAAATATTATATTTATTAAGTGACATTTTGGGGCTGATTTTGACTGTACATTATTCTAAACTATCTTCAGATACAAGCTGTCATTGATAATTTAAACATTAGGGCATGTAAAGAATCTTCTGGGATCCCTAGATTTAAGTAATAAGGCTTTTCAATTTCACTATATCCTTCATTTTTCATGTACTATATTCTTTACAAGATCATAAGACCTGCCAAGACTTATTTTACATGATAGAGTAGTTATTAAAAGTATGGGTTCCACTTCTACACTGTTGGTGGAGTATAACTAGATAGCCTCTGTAGAAAACAGTGTGGTGATTCCTAAAAGTTCAAAAAATCGACCTTCTATGTGACCACGCAATCCCCCTACTGGGAATATACCCAGAAGAACTCAAATCACTCTACAAAAAAGATACCTGCACACGTATGTTTATTGCAACACTGTTCACAATAGCAAGAACATGGAACCAACCATGCTGCCCATCAAAAGAAGACTGGATAAAAAAATGTGGTACATATACACAATGAAATATTATGCAACCATAAAGAAGAGCAAAATCATGGACTTCTTAGCAACCTGGATGGACTTAGAGTCTATGATATTGAGTGACCTTCAGAGAAACAAAGAACTGAGTATCATATGTTCTCACTTATAAGTGGACCTTGAACAACTATAAGAAAAGGACTGACAATTCCAGGAAACTGCGGGGGCATGAGTGGAATGGAGGTGGAGGTGGCAATAGTGGAAACCTGCCTGGGGATGGGAGGGGCACATTTCATCAACAAGGGTACCTGCACAATGAATATCTGTATACCTAATCCTGAATCGTACCCCACAATTATAAAATAAAAAACTTAAAGGTGAAAAATAAATAAATAAATAAATAAATAAAAATATGGGTTCCAGAGCCAATCTGCTTGATTTCAAATTCCAGATCTGGTACTCAATAGCTGGGTAATTTATGGAGTTACTATTCTTCAGTTTTCTCATCTGTAAAATGGAAAAAAAAAAAAACTTTCCTTATGGGGTTGTTTTAAGGGTTAAATGAGTTTATACATACAAAATTTTGTGACCAAGGGATGTTACAGAAAAACACACCACATTTACTATTATTGTCTCTTTTTCTCAAACCACAGTCCTTAACTGAGTATTGCACATATTTTGTTCAAAGTTTTGATTTAACAAATATGTCTTGCCTTTAATTCACTCTAGGTAAATTAACAGTGGTTAACTGTGACACACACACACACACACACACACACACACACACACACACACACACACACGGAAGAAAGGGAATAAGAGAGAGAGAGAGAAAGGGTGAGCCCACCCTGGAATTCTCAGCAAACATTGTAAGTAGTCCTTGAAGGCTGGGCAGTTTCTTCTGGAAGCTAAAGGTAATCAGCAGAGATGAGAAGAAGGGGCAAAACTGGTTCAGACTTGTATTATTCTCCCATCAACCTCCTCTTGGTCCCTGAATTCCATGCTGTACAAGTGCTTCTTGGACAGCAGACATGTCCCAGATGTCAATATTTTCCCGGTTTGACGGCTTCCATCCTTGACTTGTACACAAAACTCCTGACCTGAATATCCAGCTGCACTATCAACATTCCTGTTTGTATATGTACTGCCAAAGGTTTCTCAACTCGGAGTATTCAAGTTTGTCTTGAGACACTCCCTTGTCAAGTCCACTCTGGTCTCATTTTCCTCATCCTACCCACTGGCACCAGTATTCATCCAGATCACAGGGCAGGAGAGATGAATCATTATCACATCCTCCCTTTGCTTTATCCTCCGTGTCTCCATTTTGGTCAAATCTGCCTCTGGATGCCTCTTGAGTATATTTTCCTTGAAATTCATTGTGAACACGTTTTCTGTAAAAGGCCACCACCTCTCCTGGGCAATACTCTAGCCTCCCTCTTTGCCACTAGCCACAGCTCCCTCTATAGTGCTTTTCATATGGAGTGGAGCGACTATGTGGATATATTGTCTTGATGATCTTGTCTTAGCCTCTCTTCCAATCTTCAAAGCCTTCTCTTTGTTCTCTGGGTGAAGAATAAGGTACTTGATGTGGCCATCAAAGCACTGTACGGTCTTGTCATGGACTTGGTAACTTCAAGGTGACTTGTCTGTCACCTTGTAATCTTGTTTCCTCTCAATCCTAGTATTTTTGTTGTTGTTGTTCCTAAACTTATCCTCTTTCAGGTCTCGAGTAAAACATCTCTTCCTGTAGGAATCCTCCTTGCCTTATCTGTCTATTCCCATGAATTTCAGTCATTGGTGTTTACATTCTGACTAGACATTTGATGCCTTTAGGTGTGCCTTCAATATTTGATCCAAATCCAGGAAAAAAATACCCAAATCCCCAAAACATCAAATAGATGATTGCATTGAAACCAGAGGATAACACAGAAAGATTTTTTTTTGTATTGTGCTGCCCACACCTTCACTGGATATCCCTGAATGCCATCCTAAGATCTTCCTTCCTTTGCTGTAATTTCATCAGAGCACCATCTTTTACACAACCCTCCCGCTTTATGCTTTTGTCCCCACGGAGATAACACAGCAGCAGCCCCTTGGTTTTGTTGTAGGAGGAGCAATGGATTTGGTTTTTCAGAGAAAAATCATTTGCAAAAGAAAAAAACGCCCTTCTTCCTAATATTGGTCACTATATGCCACAACGTTGTCTCTATGCCTCTTTTCTATTTTATCAAATATGCCCTATCACAAGCAAAAGCTGACTCGGTGGGGTGGATAGTAGAAATATGATGTGAAAGGAATAAAAAAGTCAAGGGAAGAAAGAAAAAAATTCCATCACGATATTCACTTTCTTATTTAAAATATATTTTAATTTGTTTTCTTGAAAATAATCTGCTATTCCCATCAGACTAGAAGGGAGGGATCTTTATTTTTCACACCATTGTATGTCTCATGTATTTATTGCACAGTACCTGACAATAAGAAGATTTTGTTGAGTGATTTAATAAATATAGAATGATTTCTCCTTACAACTACAGTGTTGACTGTGACCCAAATTAAACTTCCAGTACTGCTTGATCCTCTCTTAAAACATCTTTCTTAATACCAGGTCATTAAAATTTTGAATGGAATGTATATTCTATATCTAAATTAATTCCAGTGTGTGATTTGTAGCTCTCAGGAGATATTGAGAGCAATATTACTTGTTTTTATTAATTTGTAGCTTAACACTTGCACTTGCCCATTTATAATCAGTGCGGAGTGGAAGTTTTATTTCATTAATGGTGAGTATTTCTCTGATTTGTTTGCCTATGTGTGGACAAATTTGGCCATTTTATTGTTGTTATTAGACACATACTGTGAGGCACATAGTGTGCTATTATTTTGGAAAATAGAAAATTTGGAAACATAATATACCGTGTTGTCATTTTGACATGGAATTTCTGATGACTGTCAATTTAATAGAAAATTCTGGCAGAGCTTGTCCTTGTTCATGGGACATGTGTCACCTGCTCAGCTAACCATCTAATATACAACTCCAAAATGCAGATATTAACTTGAATGCACATCAATGAGAAAACACTAGTATTTCCATTTTATTTTGCTTGTTTTTTTCCTCTCTATTTTAACTTGGCACCTTCCATTTTTCCATTGTTGCACAATGGGAAAACTTGTCCATGATTGGTGGCAAGGTTTTCAAGTTCTCCTTGGACACACTGGACCTGAGAAAGATGTAATTGGATGCAGGTTTGCAATTATGTTTTTTGTTATAAAATCTTCTATTTTTTATATTTGGCTTGATTAAGATCCTGCTAGAGTAAAACAAAACAATTAGGAAGAATAAAGAAAAAAACATAAACATCAATATTAGTGAAACAAATTGTCTTTTCTAGGCAAGGCTGATATACAGATTTATTTAGTTCCAATTTACTGTTTTTCTTTCTTTGCATATTTAATCATGCTGTGAGTACCTGATTAGCAATTTAAACACAATCAAAAATACTGTTTTGCTATGAATAATTGCTATTTTTAATAAGAAAAATAAAATGATACTATCATTTTAATCTCCGTGCTTTCACTGGAATTGTCTTTTAATTAAATAACAAAAAATAACTTTATATTGAGCTACAGTACAATTAGATGTTCTTTAAAGACTTTGGGTGAATATGATTGGCAGTTTAAAGTTCATGATATTGACTGGAGAGAAGCACGATAGTGATGAAACTGGTCAGAGTATGACAAAAGGGAGTGTCCATAAAGACCCTCTGCATGAGTGGGTATGTGCTGATGGGTGAGTGAAAGTCCATCTGAGGGGAGACTTGGGTTCATGTAACTGGGGCTCTTCTTTGGAAGTGACTGCAACCTACCAGCATCCTGGAGGGGTAGCAGTGAAAGCAGTGGGAAACTGCGGGGGGTGGGGCACACCTCATCAACAAGGGTACCTGCATAATGAACATTTGTATACTTAACTGAATTGAGCCCTACGACTTTAGAATAAAAAATGTAAAAATAGTAATAAAACAAAATTCATGCTATTGATTTTTCTTTCCAATCCTTTTTTTAATACATATTTTGTATTTTAAAATTGTGGGGTACATTAAGGGTTAGGTATACAAATATACATTGTGCAGATACCCTTGTTGATGAGGTGTGCCCCCCCATCTCCAGACAGGTATTGACTACTGTTAATCCCACCTCCCTTCCCCTCCCTACCCCCCCATAGTTTCCCACCACTGTCAACTCTTTTCTTGTAGTATGGGTAGTTGTTCAAGGTCCACTTATGAGTGAGAACATGTGATGCTCAGATCTTTGTTTCTGTGAGAGATCATTCAGAATTATAAACTCTAGCTCCATCCAGATTGCTGCAAAATTCCTGATTTTGTTCTTTATGGCTGCATAATTATCCATTGTGTATATGTACCAATTTTTTTATTCAGTCCTCTTTTGATGTACAGCTTGGTTGGTTCCATGATCTTGCTATTGTGAACAATGCTGAAATAAACATACATGTGCAGGTATCTTTCTTATAGAGTGATTTGAGTTCTTTAGGGTATATTCCCAGTAGAGGGATTGCAGGGTCATATGGAAGGTTGATTTTTAGAGGTTTAAGGAATTGCCACACTGATTCCAGAGGCTGCACTAGTTTACACTCGCACCAACAGTGTAGAAGTGTTCCCTTTTCACCACATCATCTCCAGCATCTGTTATTTTTTGTTATTGGTAATGGCCATTCTGACTGGAGTTAGGTGGTATCTCAGTGTAGTTTTAATTTGCATTTCCTTGATGACTAGTGAGGTATAATTAATTCATGTATCTGTTGGTCGCTCGTATGTCTTCTTTTGAGAAGGGTCTGTTTATATCTTTTGCCCACTTTGTAATGGTTTTTTTTTTTCTTTTTTTCAGTACATTTGAGTTCCTTGTAGATCCTAGATGTTATGGCTTTGTCAGACATGGAGTTGGCAAATACTTTTTCCCAGTCTGTGGGCTGCCTCCCTGCTCTCGAATGGTTTCTTTGGCTTTGCGGAAGCTTGTCAGTTTAATGAGGTCTTACTTGTCTATCTTATCTCTTATGGCCCATGCATTTGGGGTTTTGCCCAGGAATTGGATGTGAGTTCCAGCTTCCTTAAGGGTGTGTCCTGCATTTTCTAAAGTTCTTATGGTTTGAGGTTTTACATTTAGGTCTCTGATCCATTTAGAGTTAATTTTTGTGTATGTGGATAGATTTTGTGCATGTGGTCAGCCAGTTTTCCCAGCACCATTTACTGAATAGATTGTCCTCTCCCCAGTGGTGGATAGTGGAGGCTTTGTCGAAGATGAGTTGGTTGAGAAATTGAGGTTTTGTGCTTCTGGAATCTCAAACCTATTCCATTGGCCTATATGCCTGTTCTTGTACCAACACCAAGCTGTTTTGATTATTGTAGCTTTATAGTAAAGTTTAAAGTCTGGTAATGTGATACCTCCTGCTTTTTTTTTTATACTGAAGATTGTTCTGACTATTCTCTGTTGTTTGTGTTTCCATATGAATTCCTGTATTGTTTTTTTCCTAGATCTGGTAAGAATGTTGCTGGTAATTTGATCGGTATTGCATTAAATCTGTAGATTGACTTAGGTAAGATGGACATCTTCACAATGTTGATTCTTCCAATCCATGAGCATGGGATATTTTTCCACTTGTTTGTGTCTTCTCTGATTTCTTTGAGCAGTGTTTTGTAGTTTTCACGTCTCTGGTTAGGAAGATGCCAAGGTATTTCATTTTTTGGTGGTTATTGTAAATGGGATTGTGTTTTTTATTTGCGTTTCTGTTTGTTTATTATTGGTGTAAAGAAATGTGATTGTCTTTTGCACATTTATTTTGTACCCTAGACTTTGCCAAAGTCCTTTATCAGTGCAAGGATGTTTTTGACAGATTCTTTTGGGTTTTCAAGGTATACAATCATGTCATCTGCAAAGAGAGATAACTTGACTTCCTCTTTTACTATTTGGATACCCCTGATCACTTTCCTTTTTCTGATTGCTCTAACTAGGACTTCCAATACTATATTGAAAGGAGGGGTGAGAGTGGGCATCCTTGTCTTGTTCCAGTTTTCAGGGAAAATGGTTACAACTTTTGTCTGTTTAGGAGTATGCTGGCTGTGGGTTTCTCATAGATGACTTTTACAATTTTGAGGTATGTTCCAAGTATGCTTAGATGTTCAAGGGTTTTTGTCAAGAAGGGGTGCCGGATTTTATCAAAAGTTTTTTCTGCATGTAATGATATAATCTTCTGGCTTTTGTTTTGATGTCTGTTGATGCATTTAATTACATTGATGGTCTTATGAACATTGAACCAGACTTGCGTGCCGGGGTTGAAGCCTACTTGGTCATGATGGATGATTTTTGAGATGTGTTGTTGAATCTGGTTTGCTAGGATCTCGTTGAGAATTTTAGTATCTATGTTCATCAAAGATATTGGCCTGTAGTTCTCTTACTTCGTTGCATCTTTACCTGGCTTGGGTATCAATGTGATGTTAGCTTCATAAATGATTTGGGGAGAGTTCCATCTTTCTCAACCACCTAGAATAGTTTCAGTAGGATTGGTATCAGCTGGAAAGCCATCTGGTCTAGGGCTTCTTTTTGGAAGTAGTTTTCTTAACCCATAGTCAATTTTCTTGATTGTTATTGGTCTATTTAGGGTCTTAATTTCTACTTGTTTCAACCCAGACAGGTGTGTGATGTCAGAAAGTCCTCCATTTCCTTAGGGTTTTCAAGTTTGTTTCCATACAAGTGTACATAGTAATCTCTAATGATCTTTGTATTACTTCAGGGTCAGATGTGACTTCATCTTTTGTGTTTCTGATTGTGTTTATTTGGGCTTTCTCTCCTTTTTTTTCTTGGTCTGTCTAGCTAGGGTACCATCAATCTTGTTTATCCTTTCAAAGAACCAACTTTTTGTTTCATTGATTTTTGGTATTATCTTTTTGTCTTCTATGTCCAAAATTTGGGCTTTTACTTTGGTGGTCTGGATTCTTCTGCTAAAGTTAGGGTTTTGGTGGTCTTGCTTTTCCAGCTTCCTTAGGTGACTTGTTAGGCTGTTAATTTGTGATCCTTCCATTTTCTTCATGTGCATTTGTAGAGATATGAATTTCCCTCTTACTACAGCTTTCATGGCATCCCAGAGATTTTGGTAAGATATTTCTTCATTTTCATTTGTTTCCAGGTATCTTTTAATCTCTGTTTTGATTTCATCATTGACCCAAAATTGTTTAGCATCATGCTGTTTAGTGTCCATGTCTTTGTGGGTTTTGGGGTAAACTTGCTGGTGTTGAAATTTATTTTTATTCCACTGTGGTCTGAGAAGGTGCGTGATAAAATTTCGATCTTTTGAAATTTTTTTATGTTTGATTTAAGGCCGAGTGTGTGGTTGATCTTAGAGTATTTTCCATGTGGTGATGAGTAGACTGTATATTCTGTGGTCATTGAGTGGAGTGTTCTGTGGGTATCAATTAGGTCCATCAATTAAGTCCACTGAGGTTCCAGATCTCATTGCTGAATTTTTGTCCTGATGATCTGTCTAGTGTTGTGAGCGGGGTATTAAAGTCCCCAGCTATGATAGTGTTAGAGTCAATATCTTTTTTGAGTTTACTTAGAAGCTGCTTTATGAAAGTTGGTGCTCCTATGTTGGGTGCATATATGTTTAGGGTGGATATTTCTTGTTGATGGATTGAACCTTTTATCATTATGTAGTGGCCTTTTGTATTACTTTACATTTTTGATAGCTTAAAGGGTATCATTGATTTTTTAATATTATCTTTTTGTCTCCTATATCCTGAATTTGGGCTTTTATTTTTTTCTGCGATTAATATCATGACTCCTCCTTTCTTTTGTGTTCCATTCACCTGAAATTTTTTTTCCCTTCCTCTTACTTTGAATCTGTGAGTGTCCTTTCTAGTGAGATGAGTCTCTTGAAGGCAATATATTGTTGCCTGGTGATATTTTATCCATTTTGCCATTCTATGTCTTTTCTATGGAGCATTTAGTCCATTCACATTCAAGCTAATTATTGAAATGTGAGAGTTGATCCCTATCATAAGGTTCTTATAGAGTTGTTGTTGTTCCTGCTTGTTTGTTTTCTTTCTTTTGGTTTTGGGGTTGGTTCGTGTGTGTTTTTAATCATTTTCCTGTACTCTGTGAAGAACGTTGCTGTTCTGTTTTCCTTTTCTTCTGTGTTTAATACTTTCTTAAATGTTTCTTATAGAGGTGGTCTGGTAGCAGTGTATGTTCTTAGGGACTGGATATCTGGGAAAGATTTTAATTCTCCCTCACTGATGAAGCTTAGCTTGCCTGGGTAGGTTATTCTTGGTTGGAAATGTTTATCTTTTAGAGCTTTGAAGATAGGGCTCCAAGTTCTCCTAGCCTGAAGGTTCACTGTAGATAAATCTGCTGCTATTCTAATTGGTCTTCCATGGTAGGTAATTTGACCTTTTTCTCTGGCTACCTTTAGGAATTTTTCTTTCATACCTACTTTGTTTAGGTGAATTATTATGTGTCTGGAGTTGGTCTTCTCATTTGTTGTCTTTCAGGGGTTCTCTGAATCTCTTGAGTTTGAATTTTCACATCACTGATGAGATGAGGGAAGTTTCCTTGAATAATCTCATGGAATGTTTGTTCCAGCGTGGTTTCTGTCTCTCTTCTACCTCAGCAAGTCCAACTACTTTTAGATTCGGTCTCTTGAAATAATTGCTCATCTCTTCAAGGTTTTGTTCTCTCTTTTTAAGCTTCTTTTCTATGTTTTTGACAGTTTGGGTTAGTTCTATATTTTGGTCCTCAAGCTCTGAGATTCTTTCTTCTGCTTGGCTAATTCTGTTTTCCATGCTTATCAGTTTGTTATTTATTTCATTTACAGTATTCTTTACTACTATTATCTCAGTTATCAACTCCTTCCAATTTCCTCTTGTCTCTCCTCAATTCTTTTTAATCTCTCCATTAATGTCTTGATATCTGGGTTTGTAGTTTGAGACCAGTCATTCTGGGGGCTCTTCATTGTTTGCATTTCAAAGTCAGTTTTCTCAATGTCTGACCTCCCAGGAGTCTGGGAGGGACCCATATTCTTCTTTTGGTTTTTCTTCCTTTGTGTAAATTTTTCTCTTCCTCTTTTCCTCCCCTTCTTCAATTCTCTTTTTCAAAGAATGTGGAGTTGCTTTTACTTCTTTTTGTTCACTCTCCTGTTCTTTCTTATGAGCATCCTCTAGCTTTGTTCACTTTTGAGTCTGGAATGTGGGTTTGGGGTTGTACTTTTTGCAGTTTTGAGATTTAATTGAGGGGGAAGCTGTGATTCAGAATCTATCTGCAGATCCCAGTATCCACCAACAGGTGTATAGGCATACTGGAACCCACTTCTCATTGCCTTACAATCTCTCCATGCAGTGGGGTTTAGGTTTGCTCCCTGGAACAAAAGGATGTAAGGAAAAGGAAAATAATGGAAGGGAGGTGGTCAAGAGGAATTTGGAAAGAGAGAAGAGTAAGAGGGAAAACACATATACATACCAACTAACAAAGGGAAAGAGACACAAGGCCAGAAAAGAGAAACAAACAAACAAACAAAGTTCTCTAAAGCATACTGGTATTCACACAGAGACAGTTCAATAAAATCATGCCTTTTGATGTGCTTTTCCCCAACACAAACAAGTAGTCTAACTCCAAAAGCAAACAAAAATGTGTAAAACAAACATTCAAAACAATAAAATTAAAATAAGAAACCAGACTAGCTCTAGAGTCTTTCCTGAGTGTCTAAAGTCTCTTCAGCTCTAATCTTTAGCTTCTCCCCTTTGCGTTCATTGCAGACAGATAGATTACTCATAGTTTGGGTTGGTTCCCTTGGCTTGCTCCCTGAGAGGTCTGCCACAGGACTGAGTTGGCTGTGTCTGATTCAGCATAGGGGAGGGTTCTCTGTCTTTTGTTTGGCGAGGTTACCTTAGAAACCAAGGTGGAGACTGCTCGTAGATGGGTGGAGCAATGCGAATCTCTGCCTGGAAAAGGGTTGGGGTGGGCAGCTCCTCTTTCATCAATCCTTTCTCTCCACTCATTCTTTCTCTCCACTCCTCTGTGTCCATGGATGATCCACTATGATGGGGTATGGTGGTGTGTGGCCTCTGTCAGGCACTGGGAATCAGCGATATAGCTGGATGCTGCATTTGGTGTGCTGCTAGTGGTTTGATGTGGAGGAGGGAAGCTGGAACTCCTCCGGGGCCAAAGCTGAGAGCTGAGAGCAGCTGTTCAGCACCTGGTAGCAAACAGCAGTAATCCCTTGGGGAGGCCATAGTGCGACAGAGGCTGTTTGCTTTATGGGACTGACTATAGCAACCACCCCCCCGTGTTGATGGTGGCTGCCCCGGCACATGGAACTGCCTTCAGGAACCACCTTTTGTGAAGATCTTCACAGTTGGCTTGTCCCATCTTGCTTCAGTCCTCTCAACTCCTTTCAATCATTTAATACATATTTGGGTATCAAGGGGCTATACTTAATGAACACAACATTGATTGTTTTCTATTTATTTAAGAAAATATATTATTCATAGTGTAGAAATTGTAACTCAACTTTTAATGCCTTTAGGAACTGTTAGTTATTAAAGAAAAATTAAAAATGAAATAAGTAAGAAGTAAATATTACCAGCAATCTCACTACTTAGAAATAACCAGTGTTGGTATCTTTGTGTACATTCTGCCAAACACATGTGCACCCATAATTGCACACATATCCCCACACAGTCTCACAAACAGTACAGAATCTCATATTGTGTAACTTGCATTTATACTTGCATTCTTGTGGTTAGAATTCTTTAACTTAATTAAATTTTTCTATATAACATTAGTGTGGAAAAATTCTATGATGTTGATATACTATAATTAATTTCACTAATTTCCTATTCTTTGAAGTTTGGAACATCTTTGATGTACTATTATCAGCAATAATGGTTCAAAATTATAAATGCAAAATACCTCACTCCATCATTGTTGATAATAGTACACCATTTGTCCTTAACTAGACCAGGATGGTCTGCTTCACTCCTTTTTTCCTTGGTACACATTTTCTTCTCAAGAATTTCAGTCTCTTCTGACAAATATGCTCTCCTTCAATCAAAAATCCCCAGGGTTTTCTAAATGTTGGAAAGGTATACTTAGTTAAGGATGAATGTTTCAGATAAATGTAAAAAAAAAAAAAGAAAAAAATCAGAATAAATATATAATAAATTGGATTTATATATTTCCCCATCTCATGTTCTCTAAGCTGAACCCCAGAGAGGGGGATGTTATCACAAAATTCATGGTTTATTTGCACTAAAAGTCACTGAGACCTTGAGCAAAACTACACTGTTGAATATCAGAGGGACACAGAATAACTTAAGGGAAAAGGACATTTCCTGAACTTTGTTGGGAACACATTATGGTTTGGGGCAAGGAAGGCTCTAGAGACCACAGGGAAGCTCTGGTGATCATCCATTTCAACACATCAGCAGCACTGGGAGATGGCAGCCATGCTCCAGATAGGCAGCTCATTGTAGTATCTGTAATCAAGACACAGCTTGTCTCCATTCACATATTCAGAAAGCCAAGCACTTAAAAACAAACAGAACATGAGAAACAGGAACATATAGTTTCAAGAATAATTATACAATATGCATTTGACTCTAACTACCCAGATTGAGATACAGTACACGATTTGTATTCTAAGGTTTCTTGTGTTACCTCCAATCCCACTTTAACTTCTAAAGCTAACCACAACTGTGAATTTGTGTTATCATTTTCTTGCTCCTTTTAACAAATTTTAATACCTTTGCAGGTATTCCTAAGCATTAGATTATTTGGTTTAGCTTTAACTTTGCCTGTTTTAAAAATCTCTTTACAATCTCTGACCTACATGTATTATTTGGAGATATGCTTTTTTTCCCTCAACATTGTTTAACATTTATGTATGAATATCTTTTTAAGGCTAACCCAGGTTAATGCATGTATTAGCAGTCCATTCACTTTTTCCTTGTTGAAGAAATATTCAAGTTATTTATTATCCTACCATTTGTACACATTTTAATTATTTCAAATTTTTTGTTCTTCTGGTCGCTACTCTTATGACCATTCTTGTATCTGTCACCTGATACACATACACAATATTGTCTCCTAAGATATTGCATACTTATACTATACAATAATGTTCTAAGAAATATATCCATGAGGGAAATGCTGGCTCTGATAGTATGAACAAATTCAAATTCAGTAGGTAATTCTAAAGTATTTCTAAAATGGTCATACTTATTTGTTCATTTATTAGTTTTGCGTGAGTGTTCCCATTTCTCCATATCTTCACTGAAACTTGGATTGTTGATTGTTGGTTTATTAATTTTTGACAGACTGGTAGGTTTAGAGAGAATCTTATTGTGGTGTTTTTGTTTTGTTTTTGCTTTTTATGCTAGGAGTAAGTATTCTTTAAAATTTTTTAAGTATACTTATGAGATGTATATATTTTCTCTTCTGTAAAATGTTTTGCTTTTTTCATTTTTCTCTAGTTATGTTTTTCTTATGTATTTATAGGTGTTCTATATACATTCAATGATATCTATCACAAATACCTTCGTTCTGTATTTTATTACTCCTTTATTTGTTTCTTGATCGCAGACTTCTTAATTTTAGTCTACTAGCATTTATCAATATTTTCTTTAATGATTTGTACTTTTTGTGTTTTAAGAAATATTTCTAATCCCAGTGTGGTGGTTCATGTCTGTAATCTCAGTTCTTTCAGAGACTAAGACAGGAGGATCACTTAAGCCTAGGAGTTCAAGATCAGCCTGGGCAATATACCAAGACCTTGTCTCTACAAAAAGTTAAAAAAAAATTAACCAGGTGTGATGACACCCACCTGTAGTCCCATTTGCTGAGATGGGAGAATTGTTTGAGCCCTGGAGTTCAAGGCTATAGAGAGCTATGATTGCTCCTCTGCACTCCATTCTAAAATAGTTTATTTTATGTTCATAAATCTGAAATGCCTGCTGTGCTTTAAATCTAGTTTTCAAATATGTGGAATTTGTTTTGGAACTTCCTAGTCTGTTCTATTAGTTTTTTTGTCTCTGTTCACAAAAATACCAGATTAGATCTGGCTTGTTGAAACTTATTGGTGGAAAGCCCTAGCCAAAGTAATAAGGCAAGAAAAAGAAATAAAGGGTATCCAAATTGGAAAGGAAGAAGTCAAATTATCTGCTTGCCAATGATATAATCTTATAGGTAGAAAACCTTAAAGACTTTTTCAAATGACTCCAAGACAGTAAAAAAATTCAGTCAAGTTTCAGGTTACAAAATCAATGTACACAAATCAGTAGCACTGCTGTATTCCAATAATGAGTGAGCTGATAATCAAACAATCCAATCCCATCTATAATAGCTGCAAAAACAAAACTAAACAATGTAGGAATATATGTATTAAACCAAAGAGTTGAAAGAGCCCAAAAGAAGAACTACAAAACACTGGTAAAAGAAATTATAGGTGAAACAATCAAGTGGAAAAACATTCCATGCTCATGGAGTGGAAGAATCAATATCATTAAAGTGACCATAATATTCAAAGCAATCTACAAATTAAAAGCAATATCTATCAAATTACCAACATTATTTTTCAGAATTAGAAAGAAAAATCCTAAAATTCATATGGAACCAAAAACAAACCCCAAAAGTCAAAGCAATTCTAAGCAAAAAATAACAAAGCTGGAAGCATCACAGTAACTGACTTCAAATTTTACTACAAGGCTAGGGTAACCAAAACAGCATGGTATTGGTATAAAAGTAGACACATAGACCAATGGAACAGAATAGAGATTTCAGAAATAAAGTCAAATATGTACAACCAACTGATCTTCGACAAAGCAGAAAACAAACAATAAAAAAAAATACACCGGGAAAAGGACTCTTTATTTAATAAAGGTTGGTTTTTGTTTTTTTTTTTGAAAACTGGATAACCATGTGCAGAAAAATGAAGCTGGATCCCTACTTCTTACCATATACAAGAATTAACTGCAGACAGTTTAAAGATGCAAATGTAAAACCCAAAACTATAAAAATTATAGAAAAACAAACAACAAAAAAACTAGAGAAAACTCGTATGAACATTGGCTTAGGCAAAGAATTTATGCCTGAGACCCAAAACCAAATACAATAAAAGAAAAAATAAAGAAGTTGGACTCCATTAAATTAAAAAGCTTCTGGACAGCAAAATAAATAATGAACAAAGTAAATAGACATGATACAGAATGGGATAAAATATTCACGAACTATACATCTGACAAAGGACTAATATCCAGAATCAATAAGGAACTCAAACAAATCAGCATGAAAAAAAAGATCCCATGAAAAAATGGGCAAATGGCATACACACACATTTTTCAAAAGAAGATATACAAATGAATAAAAAACATATAAAAAATGCTCCACATTGGTCTTTGTCAGGGAAATGGAAATTAAAACCACAATTGAAAGGACATAATGTGGAGTCAATATAGCCAAAAAGCAGCATTTTAACACTGCCTGATCATCATGTTTTTCTAGCAGTTCACTTTACTTTGGCCTCTAATCACTAGCCAAGACAGAACCTGTTTCTCAGAGGTAGCTATTGATAATTGCTTTATAATCCTCTCCCTTCATAAACAAGTTAACCTATTCAGTTCTTGGTGACCTTATGGCAGACCCCATCATCATGACAACTGTCATGGCACTAACCCGCCCATCTGCCTGCCATCCATTCCATTCCCTGACGCCAGGACCTGTGCCTGTCTGTCCCCTCCATGATGACCTGGAGCGGACCAAAACCCAGTCCGCTTAATGACCTCCTTCCATCAAAAGGAAAGTTTTAAAAAGGATTCGACTTCAAGCAGCAGTTGCCACTGTTTTTTGAAGCAGTAGTTGCCACTGTTTTTTGAAGCACTGACCAGGTCATGTGCTTTTTCACCTATGACTGCAACCACGTTTCTTAGCTTTGGCCCCCTCCCTTACCTGGAGAGGTGAATCTCTCTCTCTCTCTCTCTCTCTCTCTCTCTCTCTCTCTTTCATTCCTTATCTCTCTCTTCCCCCATTCACCATTGCTCTGCTAAGCTATTCTGGCTATTTGCTCTTTGAGCTGTGACTGCCATGTTTTCTTAGCTTTGGCCCCATCACCTCCTTTGAGGAGATGAATCTTTTCTCTCTCCTCTCTTGTTCTAATTTGCTTTCTAAATAAACTAT
The DNA here is from genome assembly GCF_000164805.1 of Carlito syrichta. NCBI lineage: Eukaryota > Metazoa > Chordata > Mammalia > Primates > Tarsiidae > Carlito > Carlito syrichta. The sequence goes on along the minus strand of NW_007250796.1, from coordinate 193,431 downwards.
ATTTTCCATGCAGGTGCTGGAGACTGGATCCTGCTCCCTACTGAGGCAACAACCCAAAGCAGCCATGGTGCATAGGAAAGTAACTTGAAGTTCTAGAAATGGCCACAGGAGCTTCTTTCTTTTTCTTTCTTTCTTTCTTTCTTTCTTTCTTTCTTTCTTTCTTTCTTTCTTTCTTTCTTTCTTTCTTTCTTTCTCTTTCTCTCTCTCTCATTCTCTCTTTCTGTTTTGTTTATGTTTTTGTACATTCTGTTTGTTTGTTTGCATATGGGTATTTTTGAGGGTGAGTGTATCATCAGGTTATTTTTGTTTGTATATTTGTATATTTTGGGGTTTTTTTGTTTGTTTGTGTTTATTCATTAGTTGGTGTGCCTGTCTGCTTTCCTTCTTCTTCTTCACTCTGTTCGTCTTCCTTTCAAATATGACACAAACAAATGGAGAAATATTCCATGCTTAAGGATTCAAAGAATAAAGATTGTTAAGATGTCCATCCTACCCACGGCAATCTGCAGATTTAACACAATACCCATTAAATTACCAACATCATTATTTTCAGACCTGGAAATGACAATACCGAAATTCATATGGAAATATAAATGGTTAGGAATAGCCAAAACAATCCTCAGCAAAAGAACAAAGCAGGAGGTATTACACTTTCAGACTTTAAACTTTATTATATGGCTACAATAATCAAAACAGCCTGATATTGGTACAAGAACAGGCATATAGACCAATGGAACAGGATAGAGATTCCAAAAGCAAACCCTCAATTGCTCAACCAACTCATCTTCGACAAAGCTTCCGCTAACAACCACTGGGGAGAGGAGAACCTATTCAGTAAATGGTGCAAGAAAATTGACTGACCACACACAGAAGATGAAAACAGGACCCCAAACTACACAAAAATCAACTCTAAATGGATCAAAGACCTAAACATAAAATCTCAAACTAGAGGAATCTTAGAAAATGCAAGAGGTACACTTATGGAAGTTGGAGCTGGCAACTAATTCCTGATCAAAACCCCAAATGCCCATGCCATAAGAGATAAGATAGACAAGTGGAACCTCATCAAACTGAAAGAATTCTGAAAAGTCAAAGAAACCATCAAGAGAGTGGAGAGATAGCCAACAGAATAGGAAAAAATTGCCAGCTGTATATAGGCCTAACATCTGGAAGCTATAAGAAACTCAAATGTGCCAAAAAACCCACAAAACCAAACAGTCCTATTAAAAGACATATGAGCAGCCAATAGATACATGAAAAAATACTCAGCCTCACTAGTCATTAAAGAGAAGCAAATTAAAACCACACTGAGACACCACCTAACTCTAGTCATGATGGTCATGATCAATACAGAAAAACAACAGATGCTGGAAAGGATGTGGGGAAAAGGCAACACTTCTACACTGTTGGTGGGAGTGTAAACTAGTACAACCTCTGTGGAAAACAGTGTGGTGATTTCTAAAGGATCTAAATATTGACCTTCCAAATGACCCAGCTATCCCCCTTCTAGGAATATACCTAGAGGAACTCAAATCATTATGCATAAAAGATACCTATGCACCATGTTTTTTGCAGCATTACTCTTGCTGCCCCTCAAAAGTAGACTGGATTAAAAAATGTGGTATGGATACATGATGGAATATTACACAGCCATAAAGAAGGACAATATGATGAACTTCACAGCAACTTGGATGGATTTAGAATCGATAATACTCAATGATCTATCACAGAAGCAAAGGACTGAGTACCATATGTTCTCGCTCATAAATGTACTCAGAACAATGATTATAATACTATACGAAAGGGATTGGCAGTAGCAGGACACTGCCAAGGGAAGTAGGGCACACTTCATCAATAAGGATGCCTGATCTCAAACCAGCTAAAGTGGGGACCAAAGTGAGGCCCAAACTTAACCTGTACAGCGACCATTTGTAAATCTAATCCTGAATTGTACTTCACATCTTTAAAAAAATACTTATCACAAAAATGAAACAAAAAAATAAAATATTTACATTAAAAAAATCGATTACACTAATGCTAAGCTAAAATGCTACTCAGAGACCAAAACACGATTCTCTTAATTAACTATCTCCAAAAGAATTTTCTTCTATAAACAAGAAGGAGAGAGGAAGTGAATAATTCAGTTAGTTCCTCCTCCCCCATGTTTGTTGGTTTTTATTGTTTAAAATCTCCTCTGCTCATTTATTTTATTTTATTTTATTTTATTATAAAGATGTGGGGTACAATTCATGGTTAGGTATACAAATGTTGATTTTGCAGGTGCCCTTTTTGATGAGGTGTGACCCTCCCTCCCCTACAGTTTAGCTCAACTGCCACTCCCATCGCCATTCCCCTGACAGTTTCCTACTACAGCTAAACCCTTTCTTATAGTAGTATAATTGTTCAAGGTCCACTTATGAGCACTTATGAGTAAAAACATAGGGTGCTCTGTTCTTTGTTTCTGTGACAGATCACTGGGAATGATCGACCCTAAATCCATCCAAGTTGCTGCAGAGTCCATATGTTTGTTCTTCTTTATGGCTGCTTAATATTCCATTGTGTATATGTATCACCTTTTTTTATCCAGTCCAGCTTTGATGGGCAACATGGCTAGTTTCATGTTTTAGCTATTGTGAACAAAGCTACAGCAAACATATGTATGCAGGTAGCTTTCTTGTATAAAATCTCTATTCGAAAGCAATTTTTTTTTTTTTTTACTTTTCAAAATCTTTGGACTACTACTTTGGCTAAATAAATAACTTTTACATTGGTCTATAACCCTGTGTTATAGCATGCTTTTAGAACCTAAACTCTTTAGGTTCTCCATTTAATCTCTCTAATGTAGGGTAAGAAGCAAAAACTTCAGAAATCACACCTACCCCACACCCTCCTCCTGAACTGCCTGCAAACCAGGTAAATCATTTTTTGTAAACAATATCCAATGTAAAAGCTTAAAATGAGATCTCAGTCACCCACTGCAATTTATAATCAGCTATAGTGCTTTTCAGTGCCAAATTGCTGACAACTTTATGGTGAATTTTTATCCTGCGATAAAATGACTGATTATAGAACAAAAATAGAGGATTTATTCATGTGGAAAATGGTATATATGTATTGTAAAATAGCATATACAACCCAGAAGACTTGGTACTGGGAAGGGCTCTTTCCTTTCCACCACTTTAGGACTAAATTGGGAAGGACCCTACTGTCCTCTCTATCACCTCAGCAGTGAAGGTCACTGGAATAGACTCTTGGATTCATTTTTCTAGAATGAAGGCCCAAAGTACAGGAGAAGTTACCTCCACTGACCTAGAGTGGCACCCAAAATGCCAATACAAAGAAATTGAAGACCCTAGACTGAAAATCACCAAAGATAAGTGCCAGTAGTTAACTCCTAATGTACATTCTCCTTGTAATTTTACCTGTATCTGCTCCTGTTATTTTTGTTTTGCTCTGTACTCTCAAATGTCTTTGCCAAGGACCTTTTGACACTAAACATCTATGGGATTATCTACTTCTTTAAGAAGCAATGTAACTTGTTTGCTGTACTTTCTATCCCTGTCTCTCCGAAACATGAGGCTAACACATACCTGTATTTTATGGTTAATAGGAATAATATGCATGATCAATACTACAATTAGAGGAGAATCACCTATAGAGGACATGTTGAACTTCAAGAACTTACACAATACTTTAAAACTAACCCATAGTCTTTTAAACCCTTCTAACCCCAATTTGACGAAAGATTGCTGGCTTCACTTGTCTCCATCTGGGCAATGTATAACTGTGCCCACTCCAGTTCAGTTAAGGGCCACCAGGGTAATGACCCTTCATCCAAAACTTAAAGAGGGTCCATCTCTCCAGTCATTTCAGCAATTTAATATGCAAGAATTACAGGCCTTTCAAATAACCGATATAACCATTAATCTCTGCAAATCTTTCCTAGAAAATTTCACCACTGAAAGTTCACAAGAAACTCTAGTTTGGGGACCCATAACCACTAATACTTCTTTAAAATTTCAAGTACCTATCTACATTAAAAGAACTCATGTCCCCACACAGGATCAACCATTGGGTACCTTGGATCCATTGTTTTGTAACCACATAATAGACATACCGCCTCCAGTGAATTGGCCCAGTTATCAAGTAACCCAATAAGTACTGTTTCAGAACCCAGTAAGGTCTTCAGGGAAACCTACACTTAATGGCACCATTCTGTTAGACAGAAGCTCCGGCTATTGCCAGGGGAAACCTACCCAATGTGCTCCCTTTTTCCTTGGCACAACTGCACCAACCTGAAGGTAACCAACTGCCTTCTGATACCAGAAACTGAAAAATCGACTACCTGGGTATCTACACATACTATAAGATAGTACTTATGTTGTGGAAACAGGACTGCTAATCCCACTCAAGGCATATATCCCCGGAACCATATCAGCTGCTCACAAGGGCCAGTCTTGGCAGGAAGACTTTCCATTTGGGAATACACAAATTCCAAACTCAACCATCTTTTTTAATATTGACATGGGTTTTGCCCCAAAACTCCTGGCATTTTCTTCCTTTGTGGTACTATCTTCCTTTGTGGTACTATCTGGACAGGGACTTGCACCCTGGTTTATCTGTCCCCTCAAATTAAAATAGACCTTAATAATAAACCACTGGATATGCTTCTAATAGCTCATGTAAAAACACAAAGAGTCATACAACTTACCCCCCTCTTAGTGGGGTTAGAAGTGATCTCTGGGATAGACATTGGTGCTGCTGGCCTGCCAACTTTACTATCTTATTATCAAAGCTACCCAAAGAATTTTCAGGCAATCTAAATGAAGTAGTTCAAAGTATTATAACTCTCCAAAACCAAATAGACTCACCAGTGGGAGCAGTGTTCCAAAGCCGAAGGGGATTAGACCTCCTAATAGGAGAAAAAAGTGGACTCTCTTTATTCTTAGAAAAAGAATGTTGCTTTTAGGTCAATCAGTCTGGCCTAGTTAGGAATGCAGCAAGAAACCAATGATAGCACCTCACGAATCTGGCAACAAAGTGTCTGATTCCTAGCAATGCTGGTTAAACTCTGGAATTTATTCCCAAAGCTGTTGCCCCTTGTTAATGATCATTTTAGTCCTTCTCTTTAAACCTTGTTTATTTAACTCCTTATAAAAATGTGTTTTTTCTTGCCTAGAAGGCATCAAGCTCCAGATGGTAATGGAACCTCAGATGGAAATGTGCTTTTTCTGGGAAACTTAGTTACCCTCTGGGGGTCCCTAACTGCTGCTCTCATGCAACACCCATGATCAGCTGAAAGTAGCCAAACCAGTCATCACCACTAGCCACTAACGACAGTTAGGATCACCACTCCAGAGGCAGGAATGAAAGAGGGGTAATCAGGAAACCAATTAGGCAGACAGATTAGGGTAGGTCTCTGGTAGGACTCCATTTCACCTGGAGAAATAGCCTCAAGCTTCAGGCTCCAGACAAAAGCCACACCCATTCCCTTTTCACTTGCTTTCTCTCTTTTTCGTGCACCTCTTGCTAATTGCCCCCTTTCCAATCCTCTCCCCTTTACACTATCATGTCACCTTTTTAATCCTTACTACTGACCAATAGGTTAGTGTATTTTCAGTCCCTGCTACCAACTAATCAGCACGCCCTGAGTACTAAGTAAAATTGTGGCCTGGTCTCAGCAGCCCTTTTGGCCCCGGCAACGCTCTTGGGGCAACCCACTTGGGGCCCCTCTTGGCCTCCCCCATCTTCTGTTGTGAGAGCTTCTAACACTTGCTTTCTAGATAAACTTTGACTTGCTGGCACTTTCGGTGTCCTCCATCCTTAATCCTCTTGGTCATGAGACAAGAACATGGGATTCCTCTGGGATTCATCCAGACAAGGAAGCTGTAACTTCCCCAGTTCAGAGAAGGAATTCTCCAAGTCAAAGCTGAGAGCTATAACACTTCTCAGGGCTCCATGACTGTCGGGCATCCCTGAGTTCCAGAGTGCCATAATGTCCTAGGTCACCATGTGGGTCTCAGGGCACCATTGTGCCCTTGGACTCATCCTTGCATACCACGTGGGTCCCAGGCTGGCAGTGCAACCCAAGTGCAACTGCAGCATGATAAGTTACCACCTAACCCTTGTCAGAATGGCCATTACTAGAAAGTCAAAGAACAATAGATGTTGCTGCAGATGCGATGAAAAGAGAATACTTATAAACTGCTGGTGGAATTGTAAATGAGTACAAGCTGCATGGAAAATGGTATGAAAACTTCTCAAGGAACTATAAGTAGATCTGTCATTTGAACCAGCACTCCCACTACTCAAAGGAAAATAAGTAATTATTAATTATACAAAGAAGCCAACTGCACTCATATGTTTACCATAACACAATTCACAATTGAAAAGAAGTAGTATCAACCTAAGTGCCCATCAACCAATAAGTGAATAAAGAAAATGTGATATATATATATATCATGTATGATATATATCACATATATAACATATATATCACACATATGATATACACAACACACACAGATACCATGAACTACTACTCAACAATAAAAAATAATGAAATAATGCCTTGTGGCAAGTTGGATGAGATTGGAGGTCACGATTCTAAGTAGAGTAATACAGGAACTCAAGACCTACATGTGAGCTAACCTAAGGATTTGTGAAAACATACAGAGTGGCATAATGGACATTGGAGACTCAGTAGGGAGAAGGATGAGAACAGGTTGAGGAATGCAAAATTATCTGTCCGGGATAATGTTCACTATTTGCGTGATGGGTACGGTAAAAACCCAGATTTCACCACTGTGCAATTCATCCATGCAACCAAAAGCCACTTGTATTCCTAAAGCCTTTGAAATTTAAATAAATAAATAAATAAACAACAAAACTCCCTGGGGGTAAGATAAGCCTTATTGGTGCTTTAATTGAAATTACATTGACCCCTTACATCATGTTGGAGAGAAGTGACATCATTATAACATTTATGTTTTCTATACATGGACACCTATCTGTATATATTAACTTGAGTATTCTTTAATGTTTTTATGTTTTATGCTTTTTTCATAAAGCTGACATTTTTAAATTTATGCCTATGTTTTGAATGTATATGTATGTTTATATATATATAATATATATACATAGATATCAATTCACACATACCCCAACTGACTACTGCTGCTTGTATGTAGAAATACAATAAATTCTTAATTAGTTAACCATAAATTCAGCAACTTCACAAAATTTATTTATAAATTTTCATAGTTTGTGGATTATTTTGAATTTTCTGTTTAGAACACCATATTACTTTCACTACTAAATAATTTACTTCATTATTCAAAATAGTTTCTCAAAAACACTTCACACCTAAATATCTTTAATAGTAACTCTTGCCAAATATTTAAGGAACATACAACTACAGTTTTACCTACATTCTTCCAGGAGCTAGAAAAAGAGGAAATGCTTCTTTGTTTATTTTATGAGGTTATAGTGATTTTTATATGAAAATCAAACATGAGTATAGCAAAGAAAATTACAGGCCAGGACACTAATAAAAAAAAATTTCAAAAATTCTATGGGGGAATATTGAAATACTAAAGATAATGCATATTACCAAGTTGGATTAACTTCATGAACCCAGGATTGATTTAATATGATAAAACTAGAGAAGCTAATTTATCACATTAATAGATTAAAGGAGAATAAATGTGTGATAATCTCAAGTGATGTGAAAAGGAAAGCTTACCTAAAATTTAGAATAAACTTATAACAAACTTTTGAAAACTAGATGGAAGAAAATTTCCATAATCAGATGAACATTTATGAATATAAGCAAACAACTAAAGCTAAAGAAAACAATGTAAGTAATGGCCATGGTACGTCCAGTAGGTATTATATTGAATACCCTACCAATGCAGTAAGGAAAAAGAAAAAATACTGGAAGGTATTAACATATTCAAGCTATCTTTTTTTTTTTTAAGTTGGAGTCTCACTCTGTCGCCCAGACTGGAGTGCAGTGGCCGCTCCCGGCCACCACAGTCTCGACCTGCTGGGCTCCGGCGATCCTTCCACCTCAGCCTTCCGAGTAGCCGGAATTACAGGCATGCGCTACCACACCCGGCTGCTTTTTTTTTATTTATTTATTGTAGAGATGAGGTCTCGCTGCCCAGGCGGGTCTCGAACCCGCGGGATCGGGCAATCCATTCACCTCAGCCTCCCAAAGGCGCAGGATTACAGGCTGAGCCACTGAGCCCGGCTATATTCAACTATTTAATAAATAAACCCAGGTTTAATTCTAAGGTCCTTGTCTTCGTTTTGATTTTTAGATCTGTGGGTTTCTTCTGCAGCAGCACATGTAAAATATGATTTTTACAATAGTGTACTCAATACCATTGTATGTTATCTAATGCTACATAACAATATTATCAGACATTTAATGGCTTTAAAGAGCATATATTTATTAACTCACATTTTCTGTGAGTTGAGAGAAATGTAGCTTAACTGGGTTTTCTAACTGGCCTCTGACATGTCACTAGGGCCAGTTTTCAAATGAGGCTCAACGGGGAAAGGATCTGCTTCTAAGCTCATGTGGTCATTAGCAGAATTCAGGACCTTGAGCAAAGTAAACTGAGGGCATCAGTTTCTTGCTGCTTGTCGACTGGAGACTGCCCTCAGTTCTTCTCTGATTGTTGCCTGGAAATTACCCTCAATCCATTGCTTCATGGCCCTCGCTAACTTCATCAAAGCCAACAAGGCAGTCTCTTGCAAACCATGAGTTACAATCTCATGTACCCTTTTGCCATATTCTTTTGGTTATAAGCAAGTCACAGACTCTGTCTACACAAAGATATAAGTATCAGCAAGTAGGAAGCGGAGAGGCCAACCTGAAGTCTGTTTGTCACAACTGCTTTTTAATTGTTTCAGTAAGAAAAGTTGTTCAGAGTACCTGATACAGCTTTCTTCTAGAAAGGAAGCAAGCATAAAGCACACTTGAAGATTCTGCAACATAACTGAGGGTAGGGAGGTAGGAATTAAAGGAAGCTGAAATGATGGGATAAAGTGGAAGCAGCAATCTGGAAGTGTTTCCTATTAACCACATTTAAAATCTCCAGTTTGATTTGACCTTAAGCAATGTGAAGGTCAAGTGAAAATGTGGTGTAGCGTGTTGTTCAAAATATACTGCTCTCTTTAAGGAGTTCTTGTGCCAACTTCCCTGGTTTCTTCCATGAAACTGATCCATTGTTACAATCATGTCAGTTGTGTTTTTACAAGATTTTCACATGATCTGTTTCCTCCAAGTTCCAAAAAGCCAGTGCAAAGCCTAAGCTGCTCATTTCTCTCCTGTCACTTTCGCTCATGGGGAGAGTTCTTTATAATGCATCAGATCCCTGCCAGAATTGGCTACTGTACTTATACTGATAATTCAGGCTAAAACATAAGCATGGCCAGTCCAATTCCCTTTGCCTCAACTGTGAATGACTGTAGCCAGGTAATTTATAGTGGCCGAAATAACCAAAATCACTATTTATCTTTGTGTATATTTACACAGCTTGAAAACAAAACTACCAAACCCAATAATTCCTTTGTCAATGGTTATACTCCTAGAGGCAAGCTTTCGACCTAGATTTTCACAGTGAGACATCCCTGGCAAAATGATAAAGACAGTGACATTTACTTTGTGTCCTTCTCTTTTCCTTTCCAGCAGCGCTGTACCTCATTTTGCTTTGCCTCTGAGTTACTCATGAATTTCACTCCCGAAATCTGAAGTCACTCATCTTTCTGTTAAGTTACTGTTTGGACCATAATTCCTGCTTTAGGTGTTAGCTAAAAATAAGGTAAAGTGTTATTGCTTCCAGTGGCGTTTGCATTTAGAGAACAATCAAAAACAAAGAATCAAAGAATTTTAAGTAATATGCCTTCCTGGGAAAAAATAGATTACTTTTCTAAACTCCTCAAATTATACCAATTTATTTCCTTATAAGACTAGTGCTAATAATGATAGCTAATGATTTTAGGGTTCTTCTTATGTGCTAGCCATCAAGCCAAACTCTAGATTGTTGATTTCAATAAATATCCACAATAGAATGATGAAGTGAGTTCTTTTCCCTTCATTTGATAGGTCAGGAAATTAAGCTTAGAGAAGTAACTTACCCAAGGCCATACGGTAAATGAAAGTTCCAGATGAGTATGACTCTAAATGCCATCTCAAAACTTATATTCTTCTGTGAAGGTAAGTAATGTTTTACTGTGGACCATTCTATGGTAGAATGTTTGTGTTTGTATATCAGGACCTTGATCCAGATTTGTCCCTAATTACCTATTTGAATTTAGCAGATTCCTTTATGCTTTTTCTGTCCTAATTTCCTTCCGTATTAAAAGAGAGAACTGAGCTAAAGGAACCACGAGTTTCTTCTTTCACATATAATCTCAGCATATACTATTATAAATGACCTTCCATATGTAAGACACCAACTCTAAAATACCAGGCTGTGATTCTAAATTTATGCTCAGAAATGAGAAAGTGATCACAGCCTTATTGAACTGAGGTCAAGATCAAAATCGCCCATTTAGGAGAGTATTTCTTTGACTTCTGTGAAACATGCTGATTGCTATTATTGACCACACATTTTGAATTGTTTGGTTTCTTAACTTAATTGAAATGTAATTTCATTTGCATAATAAGACTAGTATGGCAATTAACACTCTTCTTACTAATTGCCACCCAATTAACCTGCTTTAGCTGTCTTGGTGTCAGTGCAGCATCTAAATATTATCTTCACACATTAGTTGATTTGTAGGGTGGTGATTACCTTTTGTGGCTTATAAAATTTGAAATTAATTGCATTGCAGCTAGAGCTGTGGCTCAACCTTATATCTCAAAAAGGGTCCATTAGGTAATTATTTGATAACTAATTAAGTTTTAGCCATCTCACTAAATCAACTTAAAATGCTCCTCTTATGGAGTAGATTTAAAGGGTCACAAGGGACTCCTGAATGATCAGACTCAGAGTCAACCTTACAATTCAAATTTTCCCGTTATGGTTTTTTCAGGAACACCTATCCATCATAGTTGAATTCCTGTCCTAGGGTTAGAAACCTCTTATGCCCCATTTTGGAGGAAGAACATTGACAAAGGAAAACATATCTTATTTTGAACTGGAATTAGTGACAACTTCAATACCTGTTTACATTCTTTGTTTATGATCTGTTCTGAGTTGCTTGTTCCCATTCCCCCTTCTCTTGTCTCCTTGCTGTGTTCTCACAGAGAGATCTAAGATGGAACAATCAAGATGTCAATCCATACCTCCCAGGTCTGGGTTTGGTTTGGTGGATTACAGGCAATCTTAAAATTTCACCAGGTGAATATTAGCCCTTAGCTTTTGACTTCAGGGAGTTATCAGTTATCCCAGGGAATGCGGACAAATGTTATCAAAAGAAGAAATAATCCTAAATCCCTTGTATTATATATATAAAATACTGTATATATATTTTTATATATATATACAAAAATATATATATATTTTAAAGATGAGACCATTGTGAAATTGTTGTTATATGTTGAAATTCAAAAAGGTGGGGAGCGTCACAGATATAAACACAGCACATCAAACTGAAGATGTCAGAAATGTAAGTTAAAACTCAAATAGTCCTCCTACTCTAAAACTTTTATCAAAATGGCTATTAGTTTTTGATATTATATTTTCTCAGATAGAATGCTATAACTTTCTTATAGAAATCAACTCTATAAGCCTACAGTGATTTATTGATTAATTAATTGATCCAATACATATTCATCTAGCACTCTTATGTTTAGACATTGTACAAAGCTTTGAGGATACAGTACTAAAAAAAGGACATACCATTTTAACTCAGAGTTTTGAAGAAACAGTAGAAAACATGCACTAAACAACTGACTTCAAGGATTATGAAAAATAAATGCATAATAAGCTAGTGAGCCAGAAAATGGGAGACCAGAGTAGGCCTCAGCTTCGGAGGGAAGACTGACTTGAGAAAATACATCTAAGCAGCTTCTAGAAGAATGAGGAGCGGTATAGGTGGAACAGTTAGGAGGGACAGTTGGTGGTGCCAGCAGGACCTCCAGAACTGGCAAGGGTGTTACAGATAAAGGGAGTATCATGTCAAAACTCTAACTCACAGAGAGACTGTGGTAGAAGTGAGGAACCCAGGGTAGCTGAATGTGACCTCAGAGGAGAGAGCAAGGGGAGAGAGGTGGGAGATGGATGTGGAGGGGATAACTAAGGTCCCATGGCACAGGGCCATGCCAATGGGTAACCCTCTAGTCTTGGGAAGTCGCTTAACATTTTTAATTCCATGTGTGATATGGCTAGAATTGCATTTTAAAAGAGTAGTCTTGACTGTAAAAGGGAGAAAGAATTAAAGGATATCACCTTTCACTTCTACTTCTACTGACAATATTTTTATTATAAAATCTAGGGTAGCATGAGGTATTCTAGATGTTAGAGAGAGGTAAAGACCATGCCACGGCTGTAGTTAGGAAACTACAGTCAGAGGAAGTAAAGGTTATATTTTCAGTTGGAATTGAAAGGATTAAATTATAATATTATACGTGTTTGCTCTGAAAAAAATGAGGAAGTTTCTCATAAAGTAGTGCCACACCAAGAAAGGTCAATGAGGAAAACAAAACAAAACAGACAAACAAAATAAAAACAACAGAGAGAGAGAGAGAGAGAGAGAGAGCGCGCAATGTATTCTAATATCAATAATAGTATCCCATATTTTTATAGTAATTTATAATTTTCATGACACCTTCACTTGAATTATCGAATTTAATTATCACAACAACCTCTGAGGGTAGATGCAATAAATATTTTTATTTCTATTTGACAGATCGGTAAATCTTTTTGCTTTGGGGAATCTCCTCACCTATATTATGCCATATGACTCGTGTGGAAATGACCCACTTTCCAATCTCTGGAGTGGGGCCTGATTAATAGAAGCCAGCCAGCATTTCTAACATCTTGTCCACAATGATTGGATCAGGGACAAGGTAGTAAGCTAGTTACTAGCAATGAAATGTGAAGACACATTTCCTGGGGATTTTCTTTAAGTTCTGGTTTTCTTTTGTTTTTGTGAAACAGAGAAAGAGAAAAGGTAGAGAGAGATTCTCTTTTCTTTAGGGACTGCTCCAAGAAACTTCTCTTTCTGTGGGGAGGTGTGAAAATAACGTGAGTTTTTAAACTGCATCAGCTATTTCCATCTGTTCATAAAAAGTTGCTGCAGCTGCCAGGGAATCGACATATGAAAATTGAAAGTGAAGTTGAAATTATGGAAGGCAGGATGGAAGAGAAACTTGATCTCTACTGACATTGTTTGAAATGTTGATTGAATATTGCCTGGAGCCTGGGTAACCTGAGATTTTGCAGTTCTATAAACCAACATTTTTTTCTTATTGTTTAAGCCAGTTTGAATTGGATTTTCTATCACCTTCACCTGAAAGGGGCACAAGCAATAGACAGTAACCAGGGATAACTGAAGCAAAAGAGAGAATTCCTCAGGTTCAGCTCAGAAGACACAAATAGCAACCATAAGAATCAAGGCAGACATTTATTTTTTCTCTCAAGCTCAAGAATTTTAGCAGTAATCAATCCAAGTCCGACATGGAACTCTGGTCAGGGAAACAAGTTCCTTTCCACCTTTTTTTCTACTATGAAAGATTTCCTTTCTTAAGATTACTTTATGATCCAAGATGCTTGTTGGAGCTCCAGTCATTATGTCTACTTTCCAATCAACAGAAAAAAAGGAAGGAAATAGAAGACATGCCCTTTCCTCATGAGGACACTTTTGGGAATTTTTATACACTACTTCTGCTTGCATCTGACTGGCCAAAACTTAATCACATAGTCCAACCTAGATACCTAAAAACTAAGAAAAACATTGTTTTGTTTTTTTTTCTGGTTGGCAATGTGTCAGACTAAATTTGGGGTCCTATTACTTTGGAAGAAGAAGAAAACAAATTGGTAGACTCAGAGACAGAAGGATATTAGGAGTTCACAGAATGTAGAGGAAATCTGAAGAACTAGGCATAGCAAAAGGCAACTTTAAAAGGCCAGGAGGGGTCCCTTAGGGTGAGTATCAAGGTATTCAGCTGGTACATCCATTCACATCTCACTTGACAAAGGGTCAAAGCTCTGGGCAAGAGCAGCAAATAGGCTGAGCCTGGATCACAAGCTGGCCCCGTGACTGGGCAGAGATGGTGAGAGGGGAATCCGCCTGTTGGGATTCTATGGTGGGAGACAGGCATTTGGGTTTACCTTCCCACTGTGACTATACCTAGTGAGGGAGTGATAATTCTCCCAAAGAAATGGGGCACTGTCATGTGAGGGAAGAAAGTTGTAGGGCAAATTAATAGTAATAACAATAATGATAATAATCACATACATTTTCATCACAGTCTCAGGAGACACAGTCCAAGGAAACAGGTAACTGGAGGCAGAGCCAGAAATAGGACATAACCTTTTCAATATCCGATCCAGTGCTTTTCTCACTTTGAATACTTCCTAAATTGCATATAATTCATAGCGGGAGCTAAAACTCTATTATTCCTACTGCTGCTGCGTTAAGAGGCATGATGTCATTTTAATTTTTGTATTCTTTCCTCTTACAACAGTCCGTGGCTCTAGACAAAACGTGCCAGTTTTGTCTTACTGTTCAGATGAAGAGACTAAGGAAAATTGTGTGACGCAGCAGGATTTGAACACAGGTATTTTAATTCTTATTTCAGTGTTTATTGTACTAGGAAAGCGATTTTCAACTGAAGGGGATTTTGCCACCACCGTTGCCTTTCATCCCCATGAGGGATCTTTGTAAATCTCCGGATTCAATTTGGTTATCATAGCTGGTCGGGAGGTGCTACTGGTATTTAGTAAGTAGAGACAATGGGTGCTGCTAGGCAATCTGCAGTGCACAGGATTGTTTTCCATAGTAAAAAATATATAAGGTCAAAATTGAGAAACTCTGTACCAGGACAATGGATGGAAGGTAGAAGGTTTATTTTTGGATAATTTTTAACCCAGACAATCTAGTCTAGTACTCTTTTACATAGACCAGCAAGCATCTGCTTGCATAACGCAGTTCTGCAGCCCAGTTCTGGGTATTCTTCCAAGCTCATGTAGTTGTGGCAGGATTCTGTACCTTGCAGCTAGAGAAGTGAGGTTCTTATTTTCTTTTTTTTTTTGAGGCTCTTATTTTCTTGCTGGTTGTCAACTGCTATGGGGTGGCTTTCAGCCCATAATCCATGCCACATAGGGCCTTCTTATTTTCAGAGTTAGCAGTGGATAATCTCTCATGTTGAATATTCCACTGTTTTTGAATCTCTTTCTTGAGGAAGCATCTAGTTCCTTTTAAGTACTCGCCTTTGTCTTTTACCAGGTGTTGAAGGCACCGGGGGCACCCCATTGTCTCAGTGTAGAATCAATGCCCTTTCCACTGTTCTGAGTCCATAGTATATTGGGTAAGAAAATAGGTTTTGGGATCAAGTTAGCATTGGGTATCAGCTCTGACGTTGACTAGCCATGTGGTTAGTACCAGACACAATTATGAAATGGGAATGCTAATATTTACCTCCCTCAGAGGTGCCATGAAGAGATTAAATTAAACAAAGCCTGGGAAACATTTGCCAGAGAGTAAGGCTTTCATCAGAGTTAGGTATTTTTATTTTTCAATAAACTTGCTTTAGCCTATTTAGAAAAATATAGAATTAGATGTTTTAAAAAAATATTGTATGCCCAAAGATATTAATGTCAGGTTGTGTAAGGTCACATTGACCTTAGCCTCTCTACTTCACTCCTCATCCCTACCAGGTATATAATAGGAATGGTGCCATGCTGCTATACTGTCAAGAGAAGGAATTTTTTATTTGTTTTTAAAAAATGTAGATCTGGAGATGTTAACTTTTTTTTTTTTTAGATGTTCTGAAGAGGACCCAATCTCATGGACGAAGTCAGATAAGACCTGCACATATATGTTTGTTGCAGCTCTGTTCACAAGAGCAAAAACATGGAACCAACCATGTTGCCCATTGAATCTGAACTGGATTTTAAAAAGGTGGTACCTATACACAATGGAATATTATGCAGCCATCAAGAGGACACACATATGGACTTTGTAGCAACTTGGATGGATTTAGAGTCGATCATCCTCAGTGATCTCTCACAGAAACAAAGAACAGAGTCCCATATGTTCTCACTCATAAGTGGATCTTGAACAATGATCACAATACTATAAGAAAGGGATTGGCAGTAGTGGGAGACTGGCGGGGCGGAGGTGGGATTGGCAGTTGAGGGAAAATGCTAGGGGAGAGAAGGGCATACCTCATCAACAAGGGTACCTGCATAATCAGCGTTTGTGTACCTAACCCTGAATTGTACCCTACATATTTATAATTAACAAATGTGGAAAGAAAAGAAGGAACCATCTAGAATACCTTGTTGGGGGCTAGAAGTCCAGCTGCAACAATAATACTATTAAAGCCCAATCTATGAAAAACTTGGGGGGGGGGAGAAGACCATACATCCATTCATTTGCATCCTTTGAAAGTTCGTTAATGGGAATCTCAGTGTCACCAACCACAGATTTCCCAGAGAATAAGGGCTTACTTCTTTTGATGTTTTTTATTTAATACATCAATGTCCTTTGAAGGACCTGCTTTGAAATCATTCTCAACTTTAAACAAAGATGAAACGATAGCTGAATATATAAACTCTTAATTTAAAATGGCAGTCTAGGTTATTTCTGAACCTGAAGGATTCATGGTCCAAAAGAGATTTCATATCAGTGCGAACAGTTCACAGATGGAATGGGCGTTGCTGAAATGAATGCACTAGACATAAAAGAGTGAAAAGGAAAGACCTAGGAACGTTTTGAAGTATAGTTGGCATTTTGTATGGGTGTTGGTAGATGTGATGACACTTCTCATCCAGAGAAGATGTCAAATGTCATTACTGATACTACAGAAGAGAATCCCAAGTGGAAAGGCAGTCTGAGGCAGGCTTGGACTGAAGGTATTCAGTATGATATAACTTGGCAGGGTTGAACTGACAATCACAGGGCAGATGAGAAAGAAACTTTAGAAGATGATGAGGGGGTGATAGAAAAAGAAGGCTTCTCCAAGAAAAGCCTACCATTCACTTTGACTTAAATGGCCTGGCGTGCCTGCCAAATGTAAACTTATTTTGCACGCTTGCACTCAGTATACTGGTCACAACTTGAGTGTCAGGCTTGGGGTTGGAGAAAAACCAAGGAGTGGGCAGAACATTCCTCATAGATGATGGCTATGCCTCTTGACAGCCTGAGCCAACATGGTCTTGTGAACATTAATGAAAGAAAGAAACATCTGATCAAGAAAAGGAGATGGAAACAGAAGTAATATATCTCAATTTAAATGAAAGCAGAATCCCTTTCTAATTTCACGATAGAAATACTTTGATTTATCTAACTGAAAATAGTGTGATTCAAAAGATCGGGTTACTATATGCACTATTCATGAATGCTTACTTATTGAGCATTTACTGTATTGTAGGCACAAGGCTAGGTGTTGGGAACAGAAAAGTTAGGGAGTCCCTGCCTTCAAAGAGCTTGCTATCAGATGTAGGACACACACACACACACACACACACACACACACACACACACACACACACAAGCACACCCTTTTGCAATAATGTCATGATAACTGTTTTGAAAGGTAAATACAAGGTCCTATGGGTGTGTATTAATACCGCATTGTTGTATATCTAGTTAGTACAAATTCAACAACTGAAAATAACTAAAATAAGGTCCTTTTTATTAACTCATGATTTTGTAGGCCAGAAATCTGGACACAGACTAGCTAGGCTCTTTGCTCAGAGTCTCATAATATGGCTCAATCAAGACTGTTGGGTTGTGTTTTCATCTGGAGTTCAGGCTATTTTTCCAACCTCATGTGGTTGTTGCAGGATTCAGTATTTTGCAACTGAAGGAGTGAAGTTCTTCTTTTCTTGCCAGCTTGTCAACTGGGGTGTGGCTCTCAGCCCATATTCCATGCCACGTGGGGCCTTTTCATTTTCAAAGCTAGCAGTGGATGATCTCTCATGTTAAATGTTCCACTTTCTTTGAATCTCTTTCTTGAGGAAGCATCTAGTCCCTTTTAAGGCTCACCTGATTAGATCAGATGTATTCAAGATAATCTCTCTTTTTAAAAGTGTTCTTTAGCATAACCTCATCATAAAACAAGACTGCCTCATTATATTCAAAGGTTCCAGGGATTCTATACAGTATGTACACTAGTGTAGAAATTCTGGGACCATCTTGGAATTCTGCCTGCCTCAAGGAATATAAAGATATATCATTTAACTTGAATTGGAGTGCAGGCGTAGGTCGGCAAGCTCTGTGTAAAAGACAAATGATAACCTTTACCCAGGTGATGAGTCAGTGATTCAGGCCTAGAAGCAGAGTGAGGCACTGCCTTTGTATTTGCAAACGAGGAAGGCAGGATTCGTCCAATCTCTCTTTGTTCATATACGGGCCACATTGTTCTCTGTCGTGGCTGGCTAATACCTAAATCTTCTGGATATAACTTTCTATTTTCTGAAGAAAATAGAAAGGCACCTAAAAATATCCAAGACAGGCAAATATGGAGGCAACTCTGAGGTAAGCTGCAAAGATGGGTTTCCTCCCATCCCACAATCAGTTGCTTTGACTCTGTTTGGAATATTGCCCAAGTTGGTACCTGTTGAAACACTTTTCTTTTTCTTCTGTCAAACATTTAGTCTGTGAGGAGAGGCCTGGCTATGTTTCCACTGCAGAGAAAGTGCCCAAGTGACAGAGATGAGTCACAATTACACTCATTAGCAGTCAGATCAGACAATGCAAAGCCTCTCCGTGTAATCTCCTTAGAACTTCCTTTCCTAGCATTTTTCCAGGTCATTCTGGTTTGAGACACACCGGTCTTTAGAACTTTAATAAAATGCCATTGTACTCATTGCCATAGTTTATAGTTGATAGAAGGTGATTCCAGTTCCAAGCGGTGTCACCATTTTAATGAGTGCGATGTGAGGGGGTAAGTTAGCAGAGATCACAAAAATCCCTTCCACTTCTCTTCTGTGAGGCCCAGGAGATGAACTTATTTGCATTTGACTACACTTCTAAACTCTAAATTCATCCAGTCAAAAAAATATCAACAAACCATGCCCCCTTAACTTTGGTGTCTGAGCATGATTTGCTGAAAGCTGCAGTATTTAACACCATACTGCACATGGGCGATAAACACATGGGCAAAAGTCAATATACAATTAAAGTCATTGCGAGATGCAGAGTGGAGGGTACCAAGGTCCAGTTGCCACATCTGGAGGTTGTCTGTCTGTCTGCATTTGGAGTCTGATACATCGTTGGATGTGAGCTGAGGGAGCTCCCAATGAACTGGATTCCCAATAATGAACTCAGCCCGCATCACCTCTTTTAATCCTCTTAACAACCTGTGAGGTGGAACTTGGAAGTTGCCCTTCTTTGCAGATGAGAGGGTAGGGTCTCACAGGAGTTCAGCAGCATGTCCAAGGTCACACCGCATTAGGCAGCAGGTCCGGGATCTTCACTCTGACCCCGCTCACTCTGACTCCGCTCTGTCTGCTGAGTGCTGGCTTCCCATCTAAATAACAGATAGATCTGCTGAGCACTTACTATGCGCCCGGTATCTTTTTATGGGCTTTACATATATTAGCTTGTTTAATCTTTACAATAACTCTGTGATATGCTAATATTATTTTTTTCATTTCACCCATGAGATAACTGAGTCGGATGGCTTCTAAATCCTTGAGACCAGGAAGTCTGGCTCCAGAGTCTTCTCTAATCTCAGTGATTGTGTCCCCCTGTGCCTCCTCAAATATTGTTGCCTTGGCAATTCTGATGGGGTAGATGAAGATCTCTTCTGGGTTTCTTAAAACCACAGTACTTCAAAACTTGAAGGGATCTTAGAACCCCTCTACTCCAGTCCTATCCTCATTCCTCTTGTACTTCTTGGAGCTCTTTTATTTTCATTCTGAATTCATAGCTGTTTTAATTTCTACCTTCCACTAAGAAGAAAACCAACAGAAATCATTCTACAAAAAAGATACCTGCACACGTATGTTTGTTGCAACTCTATTCACAATAGCAAAAACATGGAACCAACCATGTTGCCCATCGAAGCTGCACTGGATAAAGAAAATGTGGTATATAAACACAATGGAATATTATGCAGCCATAAAGAAGGACAGATATATGAACTTCGCAGCAACTTGGATGGATTTGGAGTTGATCATACTCAGTGATCTATCATAGAAACAAAGAACAGAGTACCATATGTTCTCACTCATAAGCGGACCTTGAACAATTATAATACTATCAGAAAGCATTTGACAGTAATGGGAAACTCTCAGGGGAGGGGGTGTGGGATTGGCAGTTGAGAGAAACTGCTAGGGGAGGGAGGGGCATATGTCATCAACAAGGGTACCTGGATAATCAACGTTTGTATATCTAACCCTGAATTGTACCCCACATTTTTATAATTAAATAATAATAATAATAATAATAATTTTTAAAAAGAAAAGAACAAAAAAGAAGAAAACCAAGGAATGGTATACAACCTCTTTAATTCAAAATGTCACTCAAATTGCCTTTCCGTAATGGTGTTTTCTGAGTGTATTTTCAGAAGCATTTTACTATAGAGATGATGAGATTTTTTAAAAAATTGACAAAACCAGATACTCTTCTGTTAATGTGTAAAAAAGGATTATAGTAATTATTTGGTTCTTCTTATTTGAACACTAGTTTAATTTTTAATTAGAATACTCATATGCCTACCTGCTTAGGAAACCCACCTTTAAGTAGTAAATGATGTTTGGGAATATTATAGATAAAGAATCAAATATTCTATGGAAATAATATCTTATATAATGAAATTTAAATAAGTCATTAAATTGAATATTCTAAAACAATTTAAAATAAAATAAATATTCCTTTTAGAATTGAACAAAAAACAATATTCACTTTAATAAGCAACAAGGACAACTATACACAGTTTTATTCCTCTTGGCATGACATGTCACTCTAGAGATTTCTTTCATACTCCTGAAGAGATTTTTCTGAGGCACACCAACTGCCTTTTTTCCATTGAATAACATACGAGCATTAGCTTTTTTTTTCTCAAAGCCTTGTTTTCTTAGTTCTCCTAATTTCTGTTTGTTTCTCTCTCAATTCTGTATACCCTATGAAGATACTGCTTACCTTGCAGTTATTTTTACTCAGGAGATAAAACTTGCAAGCCTAAATCCCTCTGGAACTAGGTTGAAAGAAAGACCTTAAGGTTGGGAAGCTTTATATATGGAAGCAGCTTTGAATTTTTTGAACCTAGTCCTTCTTCTGATTTGGTAACTGGGGTGGGGGGGGGGGGTTTAACCAATGTGTTCAGTTTCAAATGTCAGTTTTGTTTGTGTGTGTGTTTCCACTGCCAAGGATAAGTTGAGAGATTTATGACACAAAAGGAAATAATAAAATAGTTATAGCCATAAGAGTATAGGAGATGAATGGGAGTTTTTGATACAGTATACAATTTGACACTACTAAGTTATCCATTGGCAGGTTCCAACATGTCGTGTGGGTATTAAACTTTGCTGAGAGGATGAAGAAAGACATTCCCTTTCCTCACAAAACATTCTCCTTTAATTTGCTATTGTTGGAAATGGCTTGATAGGCAAAGCCCCTATCTTCCTTTCTTTTTCACAAGGAAAGCAAAGCATTAGACTTTGCCTTTTTAAGATTGAGGAAAGGTCAAAGACTGCAATCAAAGTGATTTGTTAATACTAATATTGCACTTTCTTTCCAAAGGGTGTATTTTGAATTGGGGGAAATGGGAGAACTCTGTGTTACTTATTTTTGGCCTCACATAGACATTCTCTTTATGTATCTACTTACTTTTTGAATTGGGATCTCACTCTGTCACCCAGGCTGGAGTGCAGTGGCATAATCACGGCTCACCACAGCCTCGACCTCCTGGACTCAGACGATTCTTCTGCCTCAGCTTCCAGAGTAACCAGGAATTCGGGCTTATGCCACCCTGCGCAGCTAATTTATTTTTTATTTTTGTAGAGGTGAGGTCTCACTATGTTCCCTATGTGGATCTCAAATTCCTGGGCCAAGCAGTCCTCAGCCTCCCAAAGTGCTGGGATTATAGGCATGAGCCGCCTTATCAGGCTATTTTCTAATTCTCTTTAAACAGATGGTATCCTCTAAGGTATCCAATCTTTTAACACTTTTTTCAGAGAAGAATATCTTGCTTCCAGGATCCCTTAATATTTTATACAAGCAGGTTCAAATTTGGCAACAAGGAAAGGATGGGGAAATTTTAAGGGGAAGTCTGGAGGTCTGGGCTGAGATCTTGTTTAGTGGAGGAAAGTCTATAGCTGGCATAGGACTGTTCTGAGGCCTCTATTTATAACATGATTTGCTCACATTGTGTGTGTGTGTGTGTGTGTGTGTGTTTTGATCCTCAAAATTCCTTTCATAGTAATTAGAAATGTTTGTGATGTTCAGGAATCTCAAGATAGAGAGTTTTCTTAGTTTAACCCTTAATCTGTTAACATCAACTTTATTTTTAACATACTCAATAAATATTCAGCTAGAATCTTAACATCTCCATTTAATTTTAAGATAACTTGGTGAGAATGTTTCTGCCTCCCTACCCTTACAGAATTAATAACTTTTATTCATTTGTTCATCAAACATTTATTGAATGCCTTTTGTTACCAGGATAAAGGGTTGTTTCTTGTATGCAAGGTTCCTTAGAGCTTCGGGCAATATAAAAAAAGATAGAGGTATTTGTACAACTTATACGATTTTATTGAGCCCTTGGATCCTATGAGCCTCATGAGAGTAAGCAGTGTGATGTCCCAAGGCTTATTCAGAGGAGGAATTTCAGGGATTTTATGAAGGTGCTTACTCATTATTACAATGCACTCCCAAGTCCTCCCAATTTCTACTCAAAACATTGCCAAACAACCCTGTATCCATAATTAAAAAGCAGATTTATTATCAAAAGAAGCAATAGTCTTCCAGTGTTTTCAGTTTTAAAGCATTTGCTGCTTTAGCTGAATTTCTTGACATTCTAAATATGTACTTAGTCTTCAGTTCTTGATCAACCTGTTCTCTGATTACTAATTTAGCAATGGTGTCTTTAGAGGTGAAGCCCTGAACACAGCACACTATTTCATGTGACAGTGAGAATCTTGCTTTTATGTCCTAGACACTGCTGTTCTACTGAAGCAACGGAAATGTCACTGCCTGCCTTTATATCTCCACCCCATGACCTGTAGAAGCCTCTTGGCTTCCTTTCAGTTGTGTTCTCTGAAATACAGTTCTTGATACAGACAATTCACCATCAATAATTCTTGATCCAACACTGTTGCACTTAGTCTTTGATTTTCGAAGGAGAAACTTTTATTTGTACCTGTTAACATTTTGTATCATCCAGTACTCTGCAATCAAACCAGTGAGTTCTTATTTCTCATTTGCTGCTATCATATCATTCGGTGAACCATTCCTCTTTCAGAATATTAATACACACCATTTACTGTGATACAACCAGCTGTGCATGGGGCTGTCAGTCCATTACATGTTTGTCATCAAGTGTACGACCGAATAATTTTTACTTTAAACTAAAGGTACTAGCTCACATTTCTTCAACATATCCATAAGACTAAGATAACAGGCCTTGTCCAGTGTCTGATTAAAATCTAAGTGCTTCATGTTGGCAGAATTATCCTATTGAGAAATGGAATATAGTTTTGGGGCACAAGGGGGTGCATTTTTAAGACGTCAAATGAGGCTCCTGACAGTGAGACCCGGTTGACTTTGGTTGATTTGCCTTCAATTTTATGAATAAGTATATGCCATCAGGCATAGCTTGAATCCATTTTTCCAAATTGCCATTTATATAATCTTGCATTGAATGGATAGTCTTCTTACCTAGATTATAGTGCAATGCTATGTTTAGATCTTAATTTTTAGTGGTAATTTTTTTTTTTCTTTTTTCCCTTGTCTTAACCGGCAGTATAGTGTTAATGTGGGACTGACTGACTGCATTGGAGACATCCTTTTAACCCAGAAATACAAATCTCTATACTTTTCTTACTATTGTATTGTATTGTATCTTACTATGTAAGACTATACATGACACAAATGCCATGTAATAATGAATTTAAACACCATCTCTAATAATTATTGGTGGTCTGATATTGGGAAAGTTACTTGTCTTATCTAAGCTTCAGGTATCTCAAATGAACTTATATTCATTTTACCCTCATGGGATCACTATAGTGTTAAATTTACTTATATCTATATTTATCTGTTTATCATCTATCTAATCTATCTATCTATCTATCTATCGTGGGAGCTCTAACTCTGCTATTATGATTATTGGATCCTAATATGCCCCTTGGGTAATCCTTTTGATTGAGAAAAGTAACCTCAAAGCAACTCCTTAGGATCCCCTTCCACTCATGGGAGCATCTCTGTCCTCTCAATAAATCCTGCTTACTCACACACACAAAAAGGAACCTCATAGGATGACACATGGAACGTATCCAACATGCATGAATGCATTGCAAAATGTGTGAATTCAGCATTCAGAGTCCTTCCGAATATCCTTGGGTATTTTTGGAGTTGGAAGAACCCCAGTTACATTTCCATGTGATAGGCCATGATGCAGTGGAATGTGCTGACCGCCCAAGCTGTGCTGTCAGACTTCATTCTCGACCATACATCAACTACACTAAAGAAAGCATAGATCCTCTTGGTTGAGTGCCCTTTAGATATCACTGCACTTTGTCTTCAATTTCAATGTCATTTCCTAAGCACCATTCACAATCATTCATGTAATAATGGCACCTTATAGTTGTAGAACATGTCTATTCATTTTTTTCCACACTGCTTTCCCATCTGTTATCTTATTTGCTTCACACAACATTGTTTAATAAGTTATTATTCATTTGTTCCTGATGAAAAAACTGAACCTCTGACAAGTTAAATAATATGCCCTGGCTCATGTCATCTAATTTTTTTTTTTATTGAAGATAGGAAGTTAATTCAGGTCTGCTTCCAAATTTCATAGTGTTTTCCTTTCTATTGTTCTTAGGTTAATTTCAAACTCCTTAAAACAAACAAACAAAAAAGCCAGGCTTTGGTGATCGGCTTGTACCTGCTCACCCCATTCTATGTTCTGAATATTTTAACGAGTTTTCAATTCCTGGAACACATTTCTTCTCTTTCAGCTTTTGGAGTTCAAATTAGATATCATTTACTCCGGGAAATCTTTTCTGAACTTCTATCCGATTAACTCTGGATTCCATATTCTTCCCATGTGCTCTCCTAACACCCTGCCTACCTCATTTTGTAAGCCTCACTGGTGCATGTCCGGCATTCTGCACAGTGTATGGCACATAGCAGATGCTGTGCACTCAACACATATTTATTGAATAAATGAATGTTTTTCGTGTTACTGCTTCACTTGCTTCTCAGTGCCTTTGGCACTTCCCTCATGCAGAATGGTGATCCAAAAATAGTTAGCCCTCAGTGAAGAGTGCAACTGATGTACGTGTAAGGCCAAACAGGTGGAAGATATATAAAAAAAAGTAATACAGAACCTTAAACATTTATAATAACGTAGGGGAAAAAAATCCTATGACACATAGACAATTCTTTAGAAATACTTTTATTTCTATTTCCTCCAAATTCATAAAGACTATAGGCTTATCAGGTAAAACTGTGATTTTTTGTATATTACCTATCATCTTTCAAACATAAAGTGCTGCTTCTCATTTGAGCACTGATGTTCAGTTGAAATTTATTTGCTGAAGGTCTACTATTGCATGTGGCTCATAGTATATACTCAATTAAATATCTACTAAGCAAAAAATAATGGTTTAAAAATACTTTTTAAAAAATTTCCTAACTATAGCCATACCTATTCAATTTTTCACATGCATATCACACTGCAGGCTGTGATGACATTTCTCAGTGATATTTCATAGCACAGATACACGTTCCGTGACATTTTATTTCAGGATATCCAGAGGGTGACTATTGTGTGTAGGGAACAGAAATCATCATGAGTCACGAACACTCCATAACTTTTCACATAACGCTAGATTTTTGTATGTCTGCAAGCCTTCAGAGTCCACCAAAAAGAACATAGAGACCAGAACAGAACTGGAAATGTGCTTTTCTAAAACCAAAGATGATAGATGGCAGTGGGGACAGGCTCAGCATTGATCAGCCAAAAGTGCTTGGTGCTTAGGCCAGAGAACGATAGGTCGAAGTCCCCAGTCATCTGGCTATGAAAATCCATCTAGCTTTGATAATCATGGAAGCATTAGAAGTTATTACCATCATCCCCCACACAGGTCAAATTCATCCGTAAAATACTTTTCCCTTATAAGCGTTCAACACTATGCTCATAAGGACACAATATGCAGAGTGAAGACGCTTAACACGTTGGCTTCAGGTCCACTCATGGGTGCCATGGGTTCCATTAGTTGCATTGAAATAGGAATCTTCTAAAATATACCACAGGGGCTTTTAGAAGTCTACTGACCTTCAAAAAATGAGCCTTCCCACTCTATCTACTTGCAGATCAGATATAATATAATGTATTTCAGCTCGTATTTTAAAACTGATGGAATATCTACTATTAAAAAGTAGCCTAAAGAAGCAAAAAGTTGTCAAAAAATTAAAGAAAGTTGAAGACAGAAGCTACGCACTAGGTAACATACCCTGAAAAAATTAAAATTGTTTTATTTCAGCAAAACTAGTGGATCAGTCAATCGCCCTGCTTGAGTAAATAAAGGATTTATGGCTGAGTTAGTAACAGAAGCAATTAACTCAGGTCAGGAAAAGACTAGTAGCAAATGAACCAAGTGGTGCAGGAAGCTGAAGCTTCAGAGGATCTCATTGCTACTCCACTCCAGGACCCTTCAAAGACCCTGAAATTACCTTCAGAATTTCTCATTCTTTTTCATGAAGAGGGTTCCCACAGTTATATAAACATGGTCCACAAAACCTGAATACCACTCCTGAATATTAATATTGAAGGAAGGTCAGATAAGTTCAGGGAAGAGCAAACAGGGATGACAAGAGTGCTATGATGTGCTACAGAGAGTTTCCACGCAGGACCGAAAGGCCTGTTTGTCTAATTTCTGGAAGATAGTCTTCAGCTGTCCGTCCTCCCTGGTCATCCCTTGGTCAGTGTGGTTTCTAAGTTTGCTTTCACTCCAATAGAGGGCAACTTATTATCTTCATGTTCTGACCCCTGAGGAGAGAGGGAAGCAACCCTGCAAGGCAGCCCAGCATATTATCTCCTAAACAATGGGCCTAAGACTGCTCAAGAACAAAAAAGGAGGCTGATTTGCAAAAACCACTTCAATCTACAGGGATCCCATCTTCCCCATATTTTTCTCCTAAACTACCTCTATAATGGTTGTCTGCCCAGAGGATAGTAGTTGCCAGTCACAGGACTGACTTTAGAGCTAGCATCTATTGTGAAACCTAAGATTGGTATTTAGATAGATTTTAGACTCACGAACCCAAAGCCCCACTCAGGATCGGCACACCCAGAAGCTGGCTCCACCAGTCTAGTGATGACCCCTCCTGGAAATTGGCTCTGAGCAGTCAGACAGCCTAGACACCCCCCATGACATCATCAACCAGTTAGCAACCCCTATTCCCATCTGTCTGAATTTTAGGCAACCCCTATCCCCATCTGTCTGAATATCTCCTGCCCTCTTTGCTCTTTCTCCATTGTATGATTGCATCAGTTCTTTTTTTTTCCTTCTTCTTCTTTATTCCCTAGGCGGTGGGCATAAGAACCCAGTCAGGCTGTAACAGTATGAAGATCTAACTTCTTAATGAGTAACAGAAACTTAAATACCATCTCAAGCCTGGTGTGGCAGCTGATGCCTATAATCTCAACACTTTAGGAGGCCTAGGCAGGAGTATTTGCTTATGCCCGGAGGTTGAGACCAGCCTAGACTATATAGCGAGACCTCATTGCTACAAAAAATAAAAAAGAAATAAAATTAAATAGTTAGGAGTGGTTGTGTTTACCTGTAGCCCCAGCCACTTGGGAGGTTGAAACAGAAGCCTGAGCCCAGGAGGTCGAGGCTGCAGAGAGCTGTGATCATACCGCTGTACTCCAGACTGCGCAACAGAGTGAGGTCCCAACTGAA
This sequence comes from Carlito syrichta, assembly GCF_000164805.1. Taxonomy (NCBI): domain Eukaryota; kingdom Metazoa; phylum Chordata; class Mammalia; order Primates; family Tarsiidae; genus Carlito; species Carlito syrichta. Next base: position 165,163 of record NW_007250796.1, on the reverse strand, counting down.
AAAAAAAGCAAAAAAGCAAAAAAAAGCATTATCTCGAGGTTACAGAAAGAATAGAGGCTTGGATTCTGTCAAAACAGGCAATAAAGAAGGAAGAAGAGGACTTATTAAGAGGTAACAAATGATTGAAAGAATGAATGAGTGGGGGGACAGCTAATGACTTATAAATAGTTCCCTTTGGAAGTTGAAGGGACCCGAGAGACAGGTTTTATATTGTGAAATGCTTGGGCCAATTCTAATTACATTCTTTCTCTTCTTTCCTGTAGTAGATAATGAGGTAACAAGAAAGGAAAGGAAAAGCAATTTTTCTTCTTGGTGGGCCCATGTGACCCTTATGAAGACAGAGGAAAGTCTCAAGGCCTGCTGCTTCTTAAGGGTTTTTAATTCAAAATACTTATTGTCCCAGGGAGCCATATTCTGGGGTGAATTTTCCTGTACTCCTTCACCTTCAAGCAGCTTAGAAATGAATTTAGATAACAGAGTTTGCACACAAAAGCCAGTCAAATATCTCTCATCTGCACAGAGAAGTAGACAGTGCTGTATATAAAGAGTGATGAAAGGCAGAGTTCACTTTGGGTTGCTGTGGAAGGGAACAGTTTTAGGAAAGAGATAAGTCTTAATCCATATTTTAAAAGATGACTAAGATTTGAATAGGAGGAGCGGGTGACTAAAATAAATATGGACCAAGTTTGGGGCAGTGGTGGGTCTAGACTGGGATGTTGGCAGGAGAAGACTGAGTCTGGAAATTATTTCTATTAGACTGTTTCCCTTAATCTTGTGCAACTTTCTCCAAGACCCATAAAAAAAAGTCACAAAATTCCAACTTGAACATTACCTCCACATTTGTAAATAATTCCTTTAATAAACATTAATTTTCTTTATTTTCTTCCTTGATTATGGGTGGAAGTTAGAACTATTGTCCTTTGGAATAGTAATTTGTCTTTGACATAAAAAAGCTGATATATGCAACCCAGATGTCACTTTAAATGATTTTTATTAAAAAGCAACACTAGACTTCTCTTGCATTACTTATTACAGATTACTTATCCTTTGCATTTTGATGATAAAATATTTTGTGACAATGAAATACAATTACAATGGTAATTCAGATTTGTGTCCGCATGTAGTGAGAAAGAATAAACATATTTCATTTGGGTATTTGTCTGTAAGCTGTTTTGATCTACTTTTGGGAATTATATTTTTCTTAGAAGCATTGATTGGTTACCTTAATTGTCTGTGATGGATTTGATTTCAACTCTCTTGGGAGGGATGATTTCTCAGTCCACTTAAAATTATAAATCACAATATGGGACGCCTTGCTATAGACCCGAGGATAGCCAATAACTCAGGATTTTGTTGTGTTGCATCAATTAATAACATCACTACATCTCAGAAGACTTTTTTCTGTTAAGGTTGTTCAGTTAGGGTGCTCTCTTTTTGTGGGTTAAAAGATTGAAAAGTCATCTTCATTTGGACAAATATATTTTGATATTCTGTTATAGTAGAAATAGTTGTGAGGTAATACAGGGAAGGAACTCAGATCCTGGCAAACAAAAAACTCAAATAGCCAAAAATCTCTGTAGGCCTCACATATCCAGGTGTATTCTCTCCCCAACCTTCTTGCCTCCTGTAAAAAGCTGACCCAAGTCATGTAGGAGAAAGAGAGACCCCTCCCAACTTAGGTGGTCAGACCACATTTCTAACCATAAAATGAAAACCTAACTGTTCATCTCCTTGAGTCATGCCTTCCTAGATCACTGAAGCAAGACTCTAACACAACCCAATAAAGACCTGACCACATCCAGCTGCCTGGTGCCCGGAGGGACTCTGGCACTGATCTTTCACCAAATTTTTTCTCATTATAACTTAATTTCAATATTGAAATTTCCACCCAAAGCAGAGCTTATCTGCATTTTCTGTACATGTGACTGCATGCTAGGGTATGACCTTTTACCACGTAGTCACAGAGAAGACCCCATCACCAAAACATATTTACACATCACTTCTTTTCCCACTTTTGCTTCCTTAAGATGACAAGAGTGGTGCCCTTCAGTGAGCTAGAATCCCTATTCTGCACTCTGCTCCCTTGTGTGGCTTGAACAGCAAGCCTATTACATGTTGCCTGAGAAAGTTTCTGTTTGACTTGGTGTTCATTTCTAGCTATGTGAGAGCCAAAGAACTCAGGATTTCGGGTGTGGTGACATCTGTTTCCTCCAAATCTCATGTTCAAATGTGATCTCCAATGTTGGAGGTGAGGCCTAGTGGGTGGGGTTTGGGTCATGTGGATGGATCCCTCATAAATTGCTAGGTGCCCTTCCCTGCAGGAACAAGTGAGTTCTCACTGTTAGTTCACATGAGAGCCAGCTGTGTAAATAAGAGCCTGGCACTTCCTTCTTTGTCTCTTCCTTCTTTTCTCACCATGTGATATGCCTGCTTCCCCCATGACAGTAAGGCCCTTGCCAGAAACACAGCTACTGGCACTAGGCTTCTCTTACCGTCTACAGATCCTTGGGCTCAAATACCTCTCTTTTTCTTTATAATTTACCCAGTCTTAGAAATTCCTTTATAGCAAAGCAAAATGGACTAATACGCATGCTTCATAATATTCATATATTTTGACCAGGAAAAAATGCAAATTTGAGTATATTTATTTATCTGTGTTGATGGGTAGGCAACGTGAATATTCAAAAAGAAATTATACAAGTGGCTTTGTTGTAAGTTTTAAAGCTCTGTATTTCTGGTTCATATAGAATGAAATTATCCTATTTATGGGATAATAAAATACATTTTATGTCACATGCTTTTGCATTAACATGTTTCAGGACTTCTTGACAAATATGCATCTGTTTACATATTTTATTTATTTGAATATTGTATTTATATATAGTATGTTTATATATTATACATTATTTATATTGTAAAACAACACATGCTATATAAATTATAGAACTATTAAAATCCAAAACCAAGAGTATTTTTAAAAGTGGTAATCTTGCCACCAAGATAGCAACATAGATAATTTTTAAATGTATTAAATGTAGTCTGTTTTCTATGCTTATTTATGTCTATTTTACCCATTTTATCTCAAAACTCAATATTGTACATTTTTTATTTCATTTTGTATCCTACTTGTATCATGTTTTGTTTGGACATAGTTCTACCTTACATATCTAGACCACCTACAACATAGATGGACAGTACAATAAGACAAGGATAACCAAAATGTGGGTCAAAAAATGTAATGTAACTTGTTGGGATGGTGTTGGGATTTAAGTTAGGTAGGACTTGAGAAAGCACTAGAAATATTGGTATGCAATTTGCATTTACATAGCAATTATTGCATCATGTGTTACATCAATAACATAGTGTGTCTGAAATAACGAGAACAGAAGTGTGTGGAGAGGAACACAATCAGTATTAAGGATATAATAACTCAGTACAATTGATGATGCAATAAAATAAAGGGTTCTTTTGCAATGTGTAGTGTTAGAATTTTAACTTTTTAAGGGAAGAGGTGAGAGAATATGAGATAGAAGATTGACCTGTCACAGAGTACAATAGGTGAATATATGTATCAGATGAGCTTTGGACTAATGAGGTACGTTACAATTGAGTTAAATTTTTTTTTTAACGCGCAAAACTAAAAAAACCTCTAGGCACCCTTGACTACAATATTCCAGAAGAACTAAACTAAAGCAAATGGCAGAGTGTCTCGTGCAGTTAAGTATTTCTAAACTACGAAAGAAAATGAAGAAATGTTTACTATAGGTGAAGAAGGCAAATGAACAGTTTTTAGAAGTGGGAAATAAGAATTTCAGACCTGCTTTGTTTAGGGCCTTTATGGTGCCCTTCTGTGAGAGAACTTTTTCACCAGGCTAGCTTCTGCACTGGAATGGATAGTGTGCTTACATGGAAATGGAGGTCTTTCATTCCTGCAAGTCACCCAAATTGCAGCCACCACTGCAATTTGGAAAGGTGTGTCAATAAGATCAGCTTTACTCATTTTTTTCTTTAATTTGGTCCATAGAGTGAAGCTGACTAGAGGACCCCTAAATAATGCAGTCAACAATCCATGCAGCCAGCAATCTGTATATAACTTTTGACTCATACAAAACTAAACTACTAATAACCTACTGTTGACCAAAAGCCTTACTGATAACATAAACAGTGGATTAACACTTATTTTATATGATATATATGTATATATAAGTGCTGTATTATTAAAGTACGTTAGAGAAAAGAAAATATTATTAAGAAAAATCAATCAGGAAGAGAAAATTATATTTACTATTCATTTCCAGAAGTGGATCATCACAAAGGAAGTGTTGATCCTTGACATCTTCATGTTGAGTAGGCTGAGGAAGAGAAGGGGTTGACTTTACGGTCTCAGGGGTGGCTGAAGTAGAGGAAGATCTGTATTTAGTGGACCCATGGGTCTCAAACCCTGTTGAGTGTCCTTGCTGTGCCCTTCTGTGAGAGGATGTCTTCACCAGGCTGGCTTCTACATGGGAATGAAGAGTTGTGTTTACGTGAAAATGGAGGCCTCCCGTTCCTGTAGATCACCCTGCTGTTGTTTAAGGGTCTGCTATATATTTTATTTGTCTTCATATATTTTAGAAAATTGTAGGCCTCATTTTACATTAAGATTGTGGCTTCGTATATAAGCAAAAATAATTATGAGATATAAGAATGCAATAGTGTGTTTTGAGTTCTGTCTACTTATGATGAGGACTTCAACACTCTCTTCTTTTCAAACCTCCTGTCTTGATTCCAGATATATGATAAGCTGGGAATTTATAATTAGATCAGTGTTCTTAAATAATTAGTTGTTTTACATTACATGGATTTCCTTTTGCGGATATCCTTTAACGTTTGCATTTACTTTTGAACTCAAAACATTATTTTCTGTTCCTGAACTTGGCCATCACCAGAAGAACTCTGGAGTTGTGCAGGGCTGGGCATACCAGGAGAGCCAATTAGTACCTCTCATGATATTTTATGAAAAGAATCTTTTACAAGGGACTGGAAGGCACATCTCTGCAGGCAGTCTCCTAGATTTCTCCTAATAATTTGTGTTTCTAACTGGAGAGAAGTGACTATAGTAGATGCTTTTATTTCAGTATTTCAGCTTCCCTAATTGTGGTGTCAGAAAGAATCTTGGAGGCACAGAGATAAATGGGAGACTAATGTGAAGGGAAGCTGATTAATTCTTGAACATTCAATGAGTTGAGTTTGCAACTAGTTTTTTATTTGCTACAAAAGTGCAAAGTGGCAGGGTAGTTTCCATGAACGAATTCATGCCTCTATCTAAACTCAAAAAGGTTTAGAGGCCAAAAGGATAGGCGCCACCCTCATTATTCAGAATTTCAATTTACGGTTTGCTATGTGAGGTCAATTACGATGGATGGGATGGGGTGTGCTCTTTGCTCTTCTATTAGGGTAGAGTATTATATATGGATGAATTGGAGGAAACCCCAGGGGGCCAGTCCACAGGGAAGAGAGGAATCAAGAGAACAACAATAAGAAAAGACTGTGATATTTTAATGAATCACTGATATTTTCTATCATGTCAATTATATTCCTTTCAATTCAATCTTCTGTTGTCATGTGAGAGGACTTTGTTTATAACACTTTGAGTTTATTTATTTATTTAATTCTAACTCATAATTTCCCAAGGAAGGAAGACTGATTTATTTGGTTGCTGAGACTGACAGTGGATATGTTTATCTCAAATGTTCCTGGATTTTCCTTTTGAAACTGTTGCTTGGAGAGAGTGTGCATGCCACTCTCACGTTTCCTTATAGTAAACTTATATTTTGATGTCTACCTTCTTATAGCCATTAATTTCTCAATTATTCAGAGACTCAGAGTGGAAGGGATGTGGCTTATGTGGCCTCCTTTAACCTTCACATTTGTCTCAGAAACTCAGATCAGAGAAAAGTAATTGCCATGTCTGGAAAGGTCAACCCAGAGTATTGTTTCTGCCTTCTTTGTTTCAGAAAGAACAGGTACTCACTTGAAAATGGAATGGAATTCTGAAAATCATTAAAGATGAAGAAAGCCCTAAAACTTGTGTCTCCCCACTTCTCATATCCTGCTCGCTCTTGTTCACACTTAACTTGTATCTCTTCTATGTAGTTTTTTCCTTTGAACAATTTTCTATGTTTACTCATAGTTATTTACTCAAGTATAGCTTAAACTTATGCATAACAAAGGTCTGATTCATCTTTTCTTATTTCCGGAGCTATTGATCCTTGGTCAACAATATGGAATTTTTTCTTTTTAATTTTACTTAAATTTTTTTTATTTTATTTTAAAGATGTGGGGCACAATTCAGGGTTAGGTATACAAACGTTGATTATGCAGGTACCCTTGTTGATGAGGTGTGCCCTTCCCTCCCCTAGCAGTTTCACTCAACTGTCAATCCTACCACCTCTACCCTGGCAGTTTTTCACTACTGCTAATCCCTCTCTTATAGTATTATGATCATTGTTCAAGGGCCGTTTATGAGTGAGAACATAGGGTACTCTGTTATTTGTTTCTGTGATAGATCGTTGAGTATGATTGACATTAAATCCGGAATGTTTTAACTAAAGGTAAAGAATTTGCTGTGACCATGCATCCATGAGCAGGATATGCTAGTCTGCCAGCATTGTTTAGCAATAACTGAATTTAGGACATGAATCAGGGAGATTTCAATGGTTAAAACTGGTGAGATGACTTATTCTAAGGGACCTCCACCATGAACTGACTTTGGGCTTTCTGTCACTGAGGTGCTTTGCATTCACACCAGTGATGGCTGATGACCTGTGGAGAACTGGAGAACCCAAATCAGAAAAGGGAGGACAAAGAAGCCCATACCTGAGCTCTGTGGACACCTCTCAATGCATATCCTTCTCCTGCTGTTGCTAAGTTATATTCTTTGCCTGTAATAATCCCTTTGAGTCCTGAGTCTTTCAGCAATTGAACACTTAAGGTGATTAATGTGTAATTAACACAGCTTTCCGTGGTCCCAAATTCTCCTTCATGGCATCTTTCATTTTACCTCCTATCACTAATGGGCTCAAATGTTATAGGTTCAGATTTACAAGGAAGTCTGATAGGCCCAAATAATCTTTTTTATTACATGGTATAGATCATCATTTTTACAAAAGTCAGATTGTGCATCGCTGCCCTTGGGCCAGATCCAGTCTCTGGGCAATCAACTGTGACCAAGAATCCAAAGTCATGCTGTGCAAAGCGTGGTTTCCTAAGAACCAGGAGTTGTGAACCAGGCAGTTTTACTTTACATAGAGATGTAACTTTGAAAATGCTCTGAAGCTGGAATACACAGTTCAAATACACACACACACACACACACACACACACACACACACACACACACACACACAACTTTTCTTAGCCAGCACCCAAAGACTCATATTCCTCCAATTTTCCAGCACCTAGTAGGCTTCCTGGATCAGTAAATGCTTATCCAACGAGTAAACATGTGGCGACTATAGTGGGCAGGGACTGACCACAGTTTGATCAAGTGGTCTCATAAAGAAGACTAGATGAGAGGAATGGTTTCAGCTCGTAGATATAAAATTAGCTTTGCTCACTGGCTGATTCCAACACTGGTAATTTGAAGACTAGTCTGAATGTGGGCAGGACATAAGCCAAATAGGGTGGTCATAGATGAAGTAAAAAACTTCTTAGCTGAACGTCATTGAAAGTTTTGAAGGAAGGTCTGAGTTATTCATTGTTACAGGTAAAATAGGAAGTGCAGGCTGTGTGATCAGGTAATTGTGGTTACTTGGTAACCATGGAAGCTGTGTAGATACAGAGATAAGGGGCCAGTATAAAAAAGAAAACCCAGCTGGGCTCGGTGGCTCAGCCTGTAATCCCGCGCCTTTGGGAGGCTGAGGTGAGTGAATTGCCTGAGCCCGCAGGTTCGCGACCCGCCTGGGCAGCGAGACCTCATCTCTACAATAAATCAAAGAATCAGCCTGGCGTGGTAGCGCATGCCTGCAATTCTGGCTACTCAGAAGGCTGAGGCGGAAGGATCGCCGGAGTCCAGCAGGTCGAGGCTGCGATGACCGGGAGCGGCCACTGCACTCCAGTCTGGGCGACAGAGTGAGACTTCAATTCAAAAAAAAAAAAAAAATAGAAAGAAAGAAAACCCAAACGATGAAAATAACTAAATTGAAAAAGCACTTACTGTGTGCTGGGTACTAGCCTAAGAACTCTTCTTATATTAACTCATTCAATACTCAAAAAAGCCACTTGAGGTTGGTGAATTTTTAAAAATATTCCTCAATTGTACATTGAGGAAGCTGAGTCAGAGTAGCTGGTAAGAGCAGTGTGAAGACTGGACTAAGTAAACTTGGTGCAGGAGTCTGTACTCTTAACTGTCATGCTAGATCCTTCCCTCCCTCCCTTGCTGCTCTCTTCCTCCCTCCCTCTCTCCCTCTCCCTCTCTTTCTCCCTCTCCCTCTCTCTCTCTTTCTCTCTTTCTCTCTCTTTCTTTTTCTTTTCCTTCTTGCTTTCTCTCTCTTTTTTTCTTTCTTTCTCTCTCTCTTTCTTTCTCTCTCTTTCTCTCTCTCTCTCTCTCTCCCTCTCTCTCTCTTTCTCTCTCTCTCTCTCTGCCTCTCTTTCTTTCATTCTTTCTTTCTTTCTCTTTCTTTCTTTTGAGTCAGGGTCTCACTCTGTTGTCCAGGCTAGAGTGCAGTGGTATAATTATCGCTCACTCCAGCCTAGACTTCCTGGGCTCAGGCAATTCTTCCTCCTCAGCCTCTCAAGAAGATGGAATTACATATGCATGCTACCATACCTGGCTACTTGTTTTGATTTTTTTTATAGAGATGGGATCTCACTATGTTGTCCAGGCTGGTCTCAAACTCCTGGAATCAAGCAATCCTCCTGCCTCAGACTCCCAAAGTGCTGGGATTACAGGCATGACTTGCCACATCCATCTTAATGCCAGTCTTAAGGTTTCTTCTGAAAGTTTGACTAATACATATTTTGATAAAAGAGTGTCTTGATGCCAGGCTCGGTGGCTCAGTCTGTAATCCCGCATTTTGGGAGTCCGAGGTGAGTTAATTGCCTGAGCCTGTAGGTTCGAGACCTGCCTGACAACTTGGCGAGACTTAATCTCTACAATAAATAAAAAAAAATTAGCTGGGCGTGGTAGCAC